>NC_079229.1:5344328-5401517 GCF_029633865.1 Lampris incognitus
GGGCGGGGGGCAGCCCGGGTCTCCCGCACCAGTGGCGACTAAATTAACCAGTCGACTGGTGGTTAGCGTAGTTCGCGTCTCAGCCGGGACGCGAACCCGTATCGACTAAAGGGTTCGACGCCTTAGCGTGTGTATTTATCCATGCATGTTACACTGCCCCCATTCTTCAGGAAGTGCGTCCACGCGCATCCCACTTCTGACACCAATGTAGCGAATTCGGAGTCAACCACAGGAACCGCCGCAGCCGGGACGCGAACCCGTATCTCCGCATCGCGGGGCACATCGCTAACCGCTCGACTAAAGGGTCCGCTGGGCTAATGAGTCTTCTTATCCATGCTGTTACAATACTTTTCGTGATTGCCCAAACGGGATTGTAAATGTAAACTACTAATAAGACACGTTAGCCCCTAGCTAACGGGTCTGACCTTTAGCCGAGCGGTTAGCGCTGTCGCCTTGTGGTGCAGTACACCCCGTATCGAATCCCGCACCGGGCAACAAAGTAACCGGTTACATTGGTGGCAGCGGTGGGATCCGGAAGCGTGCAGATCCTCTGAAATGTCTTCGGAGCGCGGGAATAACAAAGCGGGAGGGCGCGCTTCCGGGAGAGGGTGACGACTGTAAACTACTAATAAGACGCGTTAGCCCCTAGCTAACGGGTCTGACCCTTTAGCCGAGTGGTTAGTGATGTCGCCTTGTGGTGCAGTACACCCCGTATCGAATCCCGCACCGGGCAAGAAAATAACCGATTGCAGCGGTGGGATCCGGAAGTGTGCCGATCCTCAGAAGTCTCTTCGGAGCGCGGGAATAACAAAGTGCGAGGGCGCGCTTCCGGGAGAGGGTGACGACTGTAAACTACTAATAAGACACGTTAGCCCCCTAGCTAACGGGTCTGCTGACCCTTTAGCCGAGCGGTTAGCGCTGTCGCCTTGTGGTGCAGTACACCCCGTATCGAATCCCGCACCGGGCAAGAAAATAACCGGTTACATAAATAGCAGATCAATCGGTTTGCATTAAATCGATCCCTTCACTTGTGCCGGTTCTTACGGTCTATACGTAGGGCTTACCGTTGGCTAGATACAGCAACCCCGAGTGAAAGGAGCGCTGCTGTGTTATCGGGAGCCACATCATAACATGATGGTGGTTGTGTCTCTCCGCCGTGGTGAGGACAAGAGCCTATCTGATGGGAGCCAGCTGCCAAGTGCGGAGCCGCGAAGACACTTGTCTCGCTAAAACACTAAAACCCTGTAAAGACCGCGCGGAAAGGGGGGGAGAGGAAACGTAATATTCGGCGACGATGTTTTCCATCTCACAATAAAAGATGTAACGTCCGCGTATGCTAAGTGAGTGCAGCGCTGACTGCTGTGATGGAGTCTCCCGTGCTCTGCGCTACCCCCACCACACTGGAGTCCTTTGTAAGCTCTCTTGCGGTGAACTCTGGCGTCTGATGCCGATGCTTGTAGCGTGTTTGTATTAAACATTTTTTGGGGGGGCGGCTGGCTCATTATTTTGTACTCTGCTCTCAAACATCGGCCGTACTTCCTCTCCAGCGTAACCGCTGATGGAGGACAGGGTGAACCACACTTTTCGGGGGTTTTGCATTCCCTACCTGCAGAAGTATTTGATTTGGCACGTGGTGCACCTTAAACCTCGGAGACATGCAGCCTCGATGAATCGATTTGTTTTGATTCGTCTTGCGCATTTGCGCAGTTCCTTTGTAGGGAAGGGCATCATAAGTGTAGATGTTTATACATGGAAGAGGCAGGAGGTCGCACGGCATGGTTAATTGGGCTTTTGAATAATTTAAGGGTTGCGTAGTTGACCTCTCAATGACACGTGATTTTACCTCATTGACGCATGTATGGATTTATAGGTATCCTTCTACCGGATAATGCGGGCTCATAACGAGGAAGGGCAAGCAAAAAAGAAGATTGTCATATTGGACATGACACACTATCACATAATTATCACTTGAAGAAATACACAGGCAAAGGTATACGGAAATGCTGAACTAGGTGTATGGGTTTGGTTGCATTGCATGCTACAGCTGGGTCCATGTGCAGAATGTCACTGTCTTACAAACAAACAAGGTATTCCACCACCACCACCACCCCCACCACCCCTGGTCTGGATGTGTTTCTTTGGCAGCGTGTCGACATCCACTGCTGTCCTGCTCCTTACAAAGGAGACAGTGTGACACCTCCGAAATTACTGGCATACGAAACGTGTTTGATTGACTTGTTGTTGGGCTGTCACAACCACTGGAATGCACCTCATGGGAGAAGGTGCCTCCAACAAACACACGCTGCCATGCACACCGACTCAGGTTACCTGGGCTGCACTCCAGCTCTTATAAATCACGTTGTCTGATAAAAAAAGAAGGTGAAGAAGGAAAGAAAAGAGGCATTTGGACAAAAAACATTGCCTCCTCCCCTTTTGTGTATCAAAAGAAAATATGTACTCTTTTTTTTTCCAGGTGCAGGTTATTTCAGTTTGCCGGTAATGCGATAGGACACTAACACAAAACACCTGTCCCCAAAATGAAATGCGGCATATAATGCAATAAAGTGTATTGTCTGATTGGTTATGGTAATTCTTCATTTAGCCACAATAACTTGAAGCTCAGCTGGCCTAAAACCGTCAGGGAAAAAAAAATAAAATCACATGAAACAGATGTGGCGATTTGGGTTCCAGAAACATCCATGTAAAGTATGTGTCCCTAAATATAGCCCCCTTTCCGCCGACGCAGTGCCGGTGCCTCATCTAGAACCGGGTCCACACAGTCCACACAGACTGGCGCTAGCACCAACTCCCCAAAAAAATTTTTTTTCCCCCATTCTTTATTGAACACATTTTCATATGCAACGGTACAAACAAAGACATAGACAATAGAAAACAAAAAATAAAAAGGAGACAAAAATAAACAAAAAAAAAAGGATTACATTTTTACAACGCCAACTCGCAAAATGGCTGGTCTAAAAAGTCGGGCCCTCTGACGTCACGACTATAGGCGGGGCTTACGCAAGAAATTCGCCGCCATTTTGATAAAAGGAGCGGAAGTTGCGGCGGCGTCGAAAGCAGCAGAACTGGCTACGCACTGGCGCCGTCCTGGTGGAAAAGATACCTAGCCCTCAACCACGTTAGTACCACACACACACAAACACACACACAGAAAGCTTTGGTGCATTATTATATTTTACTGTCTGGCATAAATCAAGCGTTATAGAAGTGCTGAGAACAACGCCAACTCGCAAAATGGCTGGTCTAAAAAGTTGGGCCCTCTGACGTCACGACTATAGGCGGGGCTACCTCAAGAAATTCGCCGCCATTTTGATAAAAGGAGCGGCGGCGTCGAAAGCAGTGAAATATAATTTATAAAAAGCAAGTAAAGTAGATATGTTCTGTCCGTCACGATTATTATTATTATTATTATTATTATTTTTCCCCACGGAAATTACCCCAACTTCCACTACGTAACGTTTGGTTCTCGGTGGGCACCAAGGCAGAACTGGCTACGCACCGGCGCCGTCCTGGTGGAAAAGATACCTGGCCCTCAACCACGTTAGTACCACACACACACAAACACACACACACACACACACAGAAAGCTTTGGTGCATTATTATATTTTACTGTCTGGCATAAATCAAGCGTTATAGAAGTGCTGAGAACAACGCCAACTCGCAAAATGGCTGGTTTAAAAAGTTGGGCCCTCTGACGTCACGACTATAGGCGGGGCTACCTCAAGAAATTCGCCGCCATTTTAATAAAAGGAGCGGAAGTTGCGGCGGCGTCGAAAGCCGTGAAATATAATTTATAAAAAGCAAGTAAAGCAGATATGTCACGATTATTATTATTTTATTTTTTTTGCCCCACGGAAATTACCCCAACTTCCACTACGTAACGTTTGGTTCTCGGTGGGCACCAAGGCAGAAGCACCGGCGCCGTCCTGGTGGAAAAGATACCTGGCCCTCAACCACGTTAGTACCACACACACACACACACACACACACACACACACACACACACACAGAGAAAGCTTTGGTGCATTGTTATATTTTACTGTCTGGCATAAATCAAGCGTTATAGAAGCGCTGAGAATAAAAAGCACCTGACATTTTTAGCGTGACAACCCCGCAGTTCCCGTGTTTAAGAGGCGGCGGGAGCTTTGTGGCGCTAGGCCGGGATCTCCTCCCGATAAGCGCACTTCCTGCCGGCCTTGTCCCATGGCAGCCACCTGATCCGGCTGGAGGAAGCAACCAATCAGAGGGGATATTAGATCAGCTCCAAAAAAATAAAAATAATTAATTAATAAAATTCTTTGGAATCTGCACACCGTGCAGCGTATACAGGCCCGCACTCGCATACTTGCACCGGAGCGACTCCCATTAAACTCCCCCTTCGCAGGTTCAGATGATCCGTGGACATCGTGATACCCCTTCTGGAAGGTGTTGTGTTCCTTACAAAACTCGACGTCCGGACGAGGGTGGTCCGTGCAACCGGATCCTTTGACGTCGCGGGGAACATGAAAACACGAAGCACAGTTATTGATCACACGGTTCACGCTAATCAAATCGCATCCTGGTTTGTTTGAAGTTAAAAATGGTCACGGTGGGTGTTTATCGTCACACTTCAGGACCCCCACCCACCCCCTCCTCCTTCTGCCTGGCCCCCTCTTAAACATACACGGGCCGAAGTGTTATTTGTATTGTTAAATTTACATTAAGTCTATTTTGATCGCATCATCCCGCTAAACAGATCTTACAATAATGGGCCTGACGGAAGAAAATTGCAATCATCTGCGGAGGGAGGGCCTGCGGCGGTGTAATGGACAAACCTGATTAATTTAATCTTGTTGCACTCCATTATGGCTGCCCTTTATCATTTCAACAGATGGAGCGCCAAGAAATTAAAAAACGCTCTCAAGGACACGCGGCACTCTCTTGCTTCGCCCTCTTTCATCTGCGCCATCTAAAGGTGTGTGTGTGTGTGTGTGTGTGTGTGTGTGGGGGCCGCCTCGCCGAAATGAAGGCCTCCTCCTCGGCCTCTGGATGAGTGCATTATGAGACGCAAATGAGATTATGCGAGCAGCCGATTCTCGCCACTAATCATCAAGAACTGCCTCGTGACGTACTGCCGAGCTCCGCTGTTATTAAAGGCGGCTGTCCAATCATCCAATCCGGCGAGGCCGTGGAGTGACAGGCGCTTGTCAGTGTGCGGATGAGATTCAGACAGATGTAAACGTCATGTTCAGGGCACTGCTGTCTCATGAAAGCTTTCATTTTAGTGTCTGTTTTTTTTTAAACGTATTTTAGAACTGATAAGTACCCCGGATGCTGGGAGGAGATCGTAGCATGCTGCATTAAGCAGTGCGGATGAATACAAAACCATTACAGAGTGGTGTTAATACAGATACCTGCTGCTGGTTAGGTCACACATTCAGCGCAGTCGAACACAACTGGGGACGAGCTTTATTTCAAGCAGAGGCCTACAGGAGGCGCTCTGATTTACATTCAGAGACAGAAGGAGAGAGAGGGGGGGGGGGACAGGAAAATAACACATTATATGTCGATAAATGCTGATAGCGGTTTAAAGTTTAAAAAAAAAGAAAGAAAGCAAATTTACTATTTAAAAAAAATGCTAGAGGACATCTAACAGTCTCAAAACACACACACACACACACACACACACACACCGCGTCAAATGACCCCAGGTATGAAAAACGCTCAATATTTGAAACTAGTATTTTTTTTTTAAAGTTTCTTTATACATATTAGTGTAACCACTTCTTTCCTTTAACATAAATCGGAGGAAAAAAAATGCCGTAGTAGATCTGAAAATTGTATGAAAAAAAACTAAAAACTGGAGGCGAATCTGCTTGAATTGTTTGTTTTCAGTTGATCCGGAGCGGAGAAGTCACGGCGGCTCCGGCGGCGGCGGCTCCGCTGACAGCGGCTCGCAACGCGCATGCGGAACCCGGGTCGCGTTCGCCGGCGGAAAGTTGTCTCGAGGAGGTCGAGGGGGGGATTACTGCGATGCTCCATGTGCCTTTATGGTGATGTCGGCGTGGTTTGTTTTTTGTTTTTTGTCAAAATGACGCCCAGTGACGGCAGGAAGGAGGAAGGCTGAAGACTTGCGAGTCTCGTCTGTCAAGCGGCGAAGGCGACTTGTTGCATGTCGCGACGTCGTTAATATTCAAGGTAAGCCGAACCCCGAACGACTTGATTTAACACGATCTGTCCGTCGTGGCTCTTCGCTCCCGGTGGCGTCTCGCTGCTTCTGAAGCCGTGTCCCGCAGCTTTGCTGTTTGCGTTAGATTGACAGCTTGCGGCATGTCCTATAGCAAGGGGCGGGGACGCTTCTTTGATAAAAGCCCTTTTTTTTGCGTTCAATCATTGCTCTCTAGCAATTATAGGCCTGTCAAGATCACTAATTGGGTTAAAGCAACGGCTTATTTGCGGTTGAATGGAAGGACTTTTCAAGTAACCTTGACAACTCCCCCCCCCCCCAGCCTTACACATTACATAAACTTTGTCACCAAAGAGGGTGTTATTCATTCAGTGTCATGGCGCAGTAATATTGTTTTAAATTAGATGCTCTTTTTTTTTTGCCTGACATTTCTGTGTTACCTATATCAAGAATAAATGCTCTTGTTTTTAGAGTTCGGGGCAATTAAGATAAATATCTCATTTGGCTTGAGCTGACGAAAAACGTTCAGACTTTTTCTTCCCCTTCATCCTGGCCTATGGCTGCATATATATATATATTTTTTTCCTGTCTGATCATTTCCTCTTTTGCTTTGCACCGCATTTGACATTGATGGATAACAGGTTAAAAATGAATGTTTTCTCCAAGTTGGATTGGCTGTATGTATGGCCTGCATGGTGTTCTGCCCTCAGACCAAAAGGACCTTGGAAAGATTGTGTTCCCACTCTGCTTTTCTCATTCCAATGTGATACAGTTTGTCTTCATTTTCCTCTGACTAGGACCCAATTTTGTGATATATAGCTAAAGCACATCATCAAGACAGAAGTGTACGTTATGTCAAAGTTATGCCATCATCATTACTTTGGAGGCTGCAGAAAGCAGGCCTAGCATTTAGGTTTCCCACCGACCGCTCCAGATTACCCAGTTCTCCACTATAGCACTGAATAATCAGTGAAGGACTGGAAATAAAAACATGGTGGTCTCCTGCTTGGGTGTCATTACTTGCCCCACTCAACCAAGTGTCCAAATGTGGGTGGCTGTTCAGCATCTCAATGTCAGTCCAAAAGGCCGCTTATACTCACACACACCTGGTCCAGTGCTATTTTTTTCCAAATAAGGCATACTTTCTGGTTACTAATTACTTTATCAGTGGTTAATAACTTGTTCATTAGTGTGTTATAAACCAATAGTAAGCTGTTATAACCCATTAATGTAAAGACTTTTTGGGTTGCCAGGTTGGGAGCCTGTGCGAGGAGACTCGTTAGACATGCGCTCAAAAACCATGTGATTAGATGGAGCTTGCCGGACCGTTACCACTTCCTAACCTTTAAAGGCAGAATGAGTAGGATTTGTCGGTTGCGGTTTGTAAACGCAACATTCAAAGTTGGCCCCTCCCTCCCCAGCTCAACATTACCAGAAGGACACGCCCCCTAGCCGTAGTTGCCAGAACACATCTCGGTGTACAGGACGACTCCGCGTCGCTCTTCATCCCCGTCCTCTCCTTCAGTGCTCGCCAGCGGGAGAAAGCCAACCCCAGATTCACTCTCGTTTTGGAACGAGCTTTGTCCGCTTGGCGTTCGCCTCACTATATTTGTGTTTTTTCGGTGCTGTGTCCGCCATTGTTGTAGCTTCCTCTGGATGCGTGCTTATGATCTCGACCTGGCGCCTGGTTACTGTGTTTTTATGGAGTCCCACTGCCCAAATGTTAATGCCCAGAAATGTCCCGTACACAGCAAAATAAGAAAATACAGGCAGAGGACAGGGTCTCTGCAGATACAGACACCCCCACACAAGTCTTAGTGGGTTATAAGCAATGATTGAGAGGGATTATTTTTGTATGAGTCAATACATTGATTTTTAGGAAAATCCTACTCATTATACCTCTAAACCTAAACTTAACCACAACCTAACCTTAACCCTAAACTTAACCACTGCAACTAGTTGCCTTCACGGTCACTACTTTGCAAAAATCGCCTTTTGCGTATGCATTGTACAACGTTTTCAAGTCGTGTTATTTATTTATTTAGCTGTGTAGCACCGTGGTCCTGGATGAATGTTGTCATCTCAATGTGTACTAGCTGTGTATGTTTGAAAAGACAATAAAGTCAGTCTACGTCTGAATGCCTCTCGCTGAGCATGTGAATTGGCAGTCCTAGCCAGTCATTTGGTTTCCAAGACAATGTCTATTGAGACTTTCATGCTGACAAAATGTGGGCTCCAACCTGGCAATCCGAAATGTCTTTTTATTATTGCATCTTGTTGTTGACTTATGACACATTAATAGATGAGTTATTAACCATTAAGAAAGTTATTAGTAACCACTAATAAACCATTGATAAAGTATGCCTTATGTAAGGTGGTACCTTTCAAATTAAACTAAGTCAGCCAGTGCAGAAGACTGGTTCACTTCAGGCTGACACTTAAACCTGACGCTGTCTTCATTTGGGGTTTGGGTCTGTGCTGAAGGGATGATTGAGTAGAGTTAACAGATTATGTTTTCTCTCTCTCTCTCTCTCTCTCTCTCTCTCTCTCTCTCTCTCTCTCTCTCTCTCTCTCTCTCTCTCTCTCTGTGTATGTCTCTCTAGCCCTGGTAACTCTTAACTCTTTCGGCGTGTCTTCTTTAAAGCCTGAATTGTAATCCTGGCTGCAGACCTTCACTGTGTTCATACCCTACACTCCTTTGGGAGCCAGCATCAGGTTTAAAGGCTCTTGCTGTTTGCAGAACCCGTTTTAAATCATACCCAGGTTAAAGATGTTGGCTCAACATGTTTGTTTCATCGTGTCTTATCTTGTCATATGTTTTCATTAGGGTGGTCTCACATGTACCTTATTGATGCATCTGATAGATGTCCGTTTTGGCATTTTACCATTTTCCTCTCCAGATTTTGACCAAGCGGTATTTCTAAAATTATGGACTGTTTAAAGAACATGTCACCCAGTATGATAAGAGCCAGAATTTATACAGTTTTAAATGTGTGCGGGGTCAACTGAAATAATAGTGTTTCATGTCTGCCACCATGAAAAGAATTGCTAACCATTTTCGCTCACACACGTCCCAGATTCCCTACTGTACATGTGCTTCAGGTTTTCTTTAAGATTCGACTTCAGAGGAAAGTTCACCAGTCTTTTCTCCTTACTTTTGAAGCTACATGCTCCTCCAATTACTGGGGCCATACAGTCTCCCCTATGGTGTCCTTGGACAGCTCTTTTGAGTGCCTGAAAATGTTGTGGACCATTAATTCTGGATTGTCTTCATCTGTTTGCATAATTTTCCCTCTGTAACCATTTTGCTCTCCATTTTTCAACAGCCCGTTCTCTCAGGTTTATTTTTTGTCTTACACAATGTTCGAGTTTTGGACGAAACCTCCTGTTATTTTATCAGCTTGTTTGTTTACCACTGAACCTTGTTCCATGTTTTCTTTTCTTATTGGAACTGCTCACTTGACAATAAATAGGAATACCTTCAAATTAAAGATGGGCCCACCGGTCAATAGTATGGCTCAAAGGCACAGTCTGTTTGTGGTGAAGAAGTCATCTTAACCATGTGCATTTGTAGACTAATTTGCCGTCAGGTAGGGGGGTTGTTTTTGCGACGCTGGCAGACTCGAGAAATTAATTCATCCAAATAACCAAGGCCTCCTGGGCCCCGGAGGTTGAGACACTGAAATGGCCCTGGTAGGCAAAGCCACCTTTTGAAGTCTGGAATGTTTTGGCTGACTCAGAGCCGGCGACTGGAGTGGAAGGATCGTTTTCACTGACCCATGGGATTTTTAACCATTTTCATACAGCCAGAGCAAAACAGTGAGGAAAAATACCTCAGCCAAATTGCAATAACTTTGCCATCAAAATGTGAGGAGAAAAAGTGAAGCCAATCTGTTTTGGCTGATCTGGGGTTTTTTTTTCTTCTTGTGATAATCTCTTCAATATTTGATAATGGTGCTTGAGCTCAATAAAAGTCTGGTGGAAAATTGTGAAATGCCGCTTAGTTTCAGCTGTTATCTCCGGGGTGGTATTTGTGACATCTACCACCAGAGCTGTATTTTCCTTTCAAGACTTTCCAATTGCACGTTACTGGGAAAAGTTACAAGGTGTATCCGTAAAAGAAGCAAGCCATGCAGTATAACCCCCATTATTAATGCACCGTGGGTGCTAATGAGGTGTTCATTTGGATTGGGGGCAAAGTAAATACAAGGTCTATCCTAATAATACAAACACCCTGAGTTACTGTGCAAAACCCTCTAATTAGTGATGGGCGCACATGCCGATGGTGTTTAATTTGTTATGTCAAGTGTTAAAGAAAACCCGCCTATATTAGGTGCATTGATAAAATTAATTGCTGTTTATGTATTAGGCCCTCTAAAACGCTCTTTTTAATCACAGCAAATTAAGTTTCTGTGCTTTTTTTGCAGTTCGGTTAAGCAAGCCCGAGGAAAGGAAAATGCAGGAAACCAGGCAGTCTTGAGTAACGGGGCACTTGAGTTTCCAGCGTAATAAATAATTCACAGGTCCTGTGTGATGAGCTGCTGAGGGCAGAAATCCCTAATGACAGCTTTTTATAACCTATGACTCAGCTGGCCATTATGCTCCTGACATCCCCCTACACAGACCACATCCCCTCTGCCGGGTCGCTCTGTTCTCCCCCTTCACCGTGCTGCCGGCCGGCCTGACAAATGAAGAGCTTCTTCTCCAAAACGATTAGCCGCATATTCACTTTTGAAAGAAGAAAAAGAAAGGCATCGGATTTCACTGCAATGAATCATGTCTTATATCTAAATTCAAGAGTTTAAATGCTATGTTGTGAATCTTAAGTTTTTAGTCAACCAAAAACTCACTTAACCCTCCAACCGTATACCACATTTGCTAATATATTAAGTGTTATTGTTATTGTTGCTGCTATTTTGTGCAGATGGTCATTTTGTAGGTGTCCCTTGAAACCCAGCTGCAGTGATGTGGACAAATAAGGGGGATCTTATACAGTTAAAGAGCGCCCTTCTCTCTCTTTCTGCACATCGCACTTCTGCTCCTGTGGTTTGCCATCACTCCTACTGATGTCACGTACACTTCCCCGTCTTCCTCCCTCCTCACAGGGAACCATTGAAGTGCTTTACCTGTCATACCTCTGCTATAAATGCGGTATGGATGATGGTTGGGAATTAGAGGCTATGGGTCGAAAGTCCTCTCTCAGGGTGGTGGGAAGGTGCAACCCTTTGTGATGATGCTGTATTTGTTTCATTTATTAATTTCACTTTGTTGTCTTTTTGTCCTGCAGGTTTATGAGGGAGGGCTTGTGCTGCTTCGAAGCTGCTGCTGCTGCTGCTGCTGCTGCTGCCGCATGTGAGGTAGGAGGCTGAATAATTGAGTTGCTCCGCTCTTATTTAGGTCTGCGACCGATCAAGTGTTGGTGTGCTTGATTGGCATAATGGCACCATACCCCCCAAGTAAGGTCAATCCAAGCAACATCTGGGCCTTTTAGGCATTATGCAGCCTCCAGGATACAAATATAGCTTCATATGGAATTACATGATATCATTATTGTTATCATTTCTCCACACCAACTTTCCCCAGTAAATATTGATGGTTAATTTTAGATGCAAAAAAAAGAAGAAGATCCAATTACTTAAGTCTGCTGTGGTCGCTCCCAAGAGCTAGCATAGGGAAATAAATCTGGTGGCCTTGATTAAGTACCTGACAATAGAGTTAGCACAGCACCAGTGGTTTATAGTAATACGACGGACATGGGCAATTAGGCCCACCAAGTAATTTACAGTACTGCTTGCAGGTGGTGGCCTGGTACGAGCTGGGGACCACCGCAGCAACAAATTAAATCATATGAGCAAGCGGACCAGCCGCTCTGTAGCGCCTCCAAATAAAGCAAAGCAATCAAAGATTTTTAAAAGCTGGACACATATTTCAAATTTGTTATGATTTTGACTTTGCGAAAAGAAATAACACTGGGGCACTCGGAATTTCACGTGCAATTTTCTGGCGAATGAATGATCACCTCTGTATGTTGTTGACCTTTTTTACGTCAGCGCAGACCCTTGCCTTCTCACGGCTACCTATTAATTATGAAATACTGTAGGTCTCGCCCATTTCATTTTACTGCCGCTTCCTGCTGAACTTGGTGTGAAAGGCTGCTGTTCTTAAATAGGTGTATAAAACTGCGAGCGGAGAGCTTTCCCCCAGTGCTAACTCGCTCCAGTGTTACGTCATCGGAGTCAAAGAGGCATGGATGAAGAAAAATAGCTTGTTTCGCACAAGATAGACACCTTAACACGTCAAAGGAGGGAAAAGAAAGACGCCAAGGAATTTAGCCACTCTTTTTAATGTAACAGGATTGAGAGTTTGGGCCACAGATTTATCCTTTGTGAGCCGCTACAGTGGCAAAAGCCTTGGCTGAGCCTTTTGCAGTGCACAGTATATACAATTTTAGGCAGATATGGGGATCACATGGGGTCAAGAACTAGTGTAATTATAAACCATATTACATATGCCGCATACTATTATTTACACTTGCAGGATGAGTATCTTTCCACATTACGTTTCTTTGTTTTTGCCCTAAAACATCTGTCAGCTTCCAGTCAAATTCACCAAAGACATGTCATCATCTTCTCAGACAAGCCGTGCTGCTTCTTAATGCGCTGCCGTCGTGTCTCTCATTGAAGAAAAACAGTGCCCTCTCCTGCCGTGTCCGTCCCTGTGTCGCGTCGCGGGGACTGAGACTTTACTTTGGCTTTTGATTGTCATTTACTGTACAGGGAATGAACCTTTACAGCCCTAGCTTATACTTGCCTGTGTAGGTCAGTCGCTGGGGGCGGCAGTGTGGTGAGACCCCCGTAGTAACTCAGGCTGCCTTGATCCTCACTGTCAGCGCCTCGGTCTGCGTGTGGAGGTGATTTCATCAAGGCCACCGCACTGCCGTAGTTGACTCCCCAGGACAGGGACCCCGCTGGGTCGATTTCCTCACTCGGTCCCGTCCCAGGAACATGTGCTATGCAGCATATACCAGTTCTGTAAGTATGTGCCAATTTGTTTACAGTCGGATCAAACACAGAAACATAAGGGAGAGGGAAAAAAAAAGTATCGACCATGGGTGCAAATAGGAAGCTGTGCACGGGCAAATGTGGACACATCTGTGCGCCAATTTTGTCCGAGATTTAGTCAGCGCCAATACTGTCACTGCCATTATCCATGTTAATGTTCTGCTCTAAATTAAGTACATTAACTTAATGAGCTCTGATTTAATGTCTTCATCATTTTTACTCTTTTTTTTTTCCTTTTAAGTCATTTAGATTCTCTTTACACACTTCCCATTTGTTGCTCAGATGTAGCACTAGTGTGTACAGTACATGGAGCTTAATGGCTGTGGAGTAAACTCAAATTTCTTTCTATTTTTGTACATATCATTCAGTCATGACAAACGATAGGGAGAGAAAACAGTCTCTGTAAAGCCCAATGACGTAAGCAGAACCGCACCGATTGGAAGACCAAATTACCAGCAGTGTGTGGTCCATAAGAGTGTGCATGGCTATTTCGGAGGGCCTGGTCCAGAGGAAATGCATATTTATGGTGCACCTGCAGTGCCACTTGGTTCTGAAGACAGACGGTGTGAAAGCAGAGGAGCATTGTGCTTTTCCCCCCTGACGGACAAAGGATTAGTTCTGTTGAGCTCAGCTATTATTTCTGCAGCTTGCTGTCAATACTAATACACGAGGAATTATTATGTGAGGTGTATCCAGCAGACGATGATTGCGTTTTCTATTTTGATAGATTGTGTAAGTGAACAGAGGGTTGAGCAATTAACACATCTGCTATTCCGTGTCAGTTTTTAATTTGTACAGATGCTTTGTACGAGCAAAAAAAAGAATAGGAAAATGCTTGACGAATATCTTTCTAATTACCAAGTATGTGTGCCTGGGCTATTTCCGCTCGTAAGAAAACAACAGATGATATTGCGGCGTGAAACCCACGAGGGAACGTCCCGCGGGTTATTTTCTACAAACTCGAGTGTGAACGCCGCGTTCGACTACCGAAACATTATTTAGCATTTCTACTACTGATGTTTAAATCCCTCATCAGCCTATGGGTGACACGAGAGGAACATCAGCCTAAAAGTCTACCGTTTGCCCGTCGGAGGAGGGTTGAGTGACAGGCACAGAGCAGCGCTTCTCTTATGTAAAACCCGTCCATTACTGCCACGGAATTAGAGTGGCTGTTGCTACACGCCGCCGCCTTCTCCTGCTTCCACACAAACGAATAAGTAAGCACTCTGGTGAAGAAGTTCACATTTTGGATGCTTGCCGGAACTACTTATGGCCAGTGATGTTTTTCAGAGCAACAGGTGGTCAGAGTGACATAATTCTGGCTCGCTGGCGAGATCCTTCGAAATTAGGCCCCCCCCCTTACTCTGCCAGAATGGGATATTATCCTGTCAATATCTTTGAACGCCCGTCGATTTGATCCGTTACTATTGTAAACCTGCAAGACGGAAAGACAACATTAAGATACTGACGGGGAAAAAAAGGGTTATATATCTCCTTGCTTGTCGTGCACATACAATCCGCTCACACGTACACATGCCAGTCGGTGCATGCTCGCTCACTCGCATACAGTACATGTGCACTCTTCTCTGACATGTCTCAAGGCTTGGCTGAGAAAGCTATTTATTCTCTTACACTGTTAACTACTGGCACGTATGCTTTAGACAGGAATGCCATTCAGAATGCAGAAAATATATTTAGTTCTTGCCAACAGACAGCAAAAGGCACCAGTGGGTCTAGCCCCTGTGCGAGGACAGTTATTTCTGTCACAGTATGGACTTTCAATTACTGTAATCCATTGCCTGGCTCCTTCAAGAATATTAAGGCCAATTAACTCTTTATCATCTGTGTCATGAATACCCATATTTTTTCCTGCCACTAAAAATATTGCTTTTTCGTGGACTGTTTTTTCAGGATGTGCCAAATGAGGTTGGTAGGACGGTAACATAGTATATCTTAAAATGATTAATACGACACAGATTCCTCTCTACTGTATTAATTATGAATTATACATTATATGGACATTACATTTAAGTTGCCATTTATGGGAGCAAACAAAGAGAGGAGTGACTGTATCTCTTCCTCCGTGTGCTGAAAAGAAGATTTTGCTTCACAAGGAACGAGGAAAACAATACAGTTTTGGTCATTGGGTTATAATGACTTTCTTTAAGCCCATTAAAAGGTTCACGCTTCTGGGCGAAGTGGAAATACCCCACAGCTGCCAGTCTGGCAGTGGCTCCATATGTGGTCCTCTTGTTGGACCCTCCAGGAGACACCCCCACTTCACCGGGATTAGACACTTATTCACCCCGATAGTTACACACACACACCCACACACACACACACACATACATACATACGGACATTAGCTGTTCAACAGGCATATTAGCTGCCTAAAGAATAAACAGATGCTCCGCTCTGCTCTCGGTGACATCACTTCACAACACCGCATGGCCGGTCCATTAGGACTGACCATGCAGTTGTGATGTGATGTGTGACCTAGATGATGCATTATGCTTTTACATTTTGAGATCAAGTGTCATTGTGAGCCTACCACATTTAGTTATAAAGGTGAATATAGCCTTTATATAATTCAAAGGACACTATATGTTATGGTGAGCGTTTTGCCTCAAGGTGAGTAAGTCAAAAGGCAAAGCCCTACAGTTCAGCAGGAATGGACTGAGAACAACACAGATCAGTGAATTACCTATTAGGTAGGAGCAGCCGAGGGCCGTGTCCTGTGGCTTGGCAGCTGGCAACCCCACTGTTTGTGTTAGGAAACAATCGGACGGCACTGCAAACATGGTTTATCCTGTTTAATTGCTGAGTAATTGCTGCAAAACGGCCGTGTATGTCCGTTTGACCTGCCCCGCACATGCAAGCAGGGGGCAGTTCAAATGACTATTGAGTGGTTAAATGGAGGTTTCTTCTTCTCTGGCTAGGTAAAGGGCAAGATCTGTGTAAACACTCACGCTTGCTTCGTGAGATATTTTCCAGCCCGGTGTTGCAGCGCTGAAGAGATGGATGACACGCTCAGGTCCTTTTGCCTTCTCCTGTATGATGCACATTTACTGAATTTACTCATAACTTGAGTAAATTAAGAAAATATAAAATCATTGGCTGTAACTGTAATTTTGAAATCCCCCCCCCCCCAAAAAAAACCAAACTCATCCACCGTATTTCAGAAAGCTAATCTAATTGTTTCAATATTCAGTCTGTCTGACTTGATGACGATGACTTCGTTGGTCAACAGAAAAATTGCCAATTTACTCACTGCCTTCAACATCTGGTGGTGACTTGAAAACTGACTGATACGACTGGATTTACAAGAGAGAGAAGCAACCTTGCAAAACATGTAGCGTAGTGTGTTACGTTTAGATAAAAAGGGGGGGAAAAGCTTTCCTAAAATCTCCTTTGAAACGTGCCACATTATATTTCACAGTGTTGTCCTTTTGAGCACAATTTGAAGATGGGGAGTTTGCATGACACTACACTACATGTATTTTTGTGACGCAACGCTAGCACGGTCACTGACGCGTCCGATATAGATTTTACAACTCCCCTTTCTACTACAACCATTTGTCCAATTCATCAAATTATAGATTTGCAAAACGAGTATTGCAGCGGTGGATCGTCGGCGTTGAATTGAAAGCTGACTAAGTGGCACTTCTCAGAGCTTATTTATCAGTTCAGCGGATGGAGCGGTCACAGCAGACCGAGCTAACGTGGCAGCTTGTTAAAAGCTAATGTGCATAAAGTTTTATGCACTTTTATGGCCAATGCAACCACAGTAAGTATCAGATCGACTTGCATTCATTTAATTTAGGGTATTGAATCCCTTTTACTGAGATACTACGGTTGTGTCTGGTGTGTTGGATTCATTTGCGGATTTACTCAGGGTGTTTTGTCAGTCTTTCGTGGATATTGTTTGTCATTAAAAAACGTTAATCTTGGCACAATATTGAAGCGTACCCCTGGTAACCTTTTTTTATAAACTGAGGGGAAAAACATTTTTTTGCATGTATTTTCATAAGACGGTAATCATTTATTTATCAGAATGTCATTTTTACCGGACATTAAAATGCATTAAGTGTGACTTAAATGAGCCGAACGGATTACATTTCTTCGGTGTGCTGCTGTGTGTGAGCAATACCTTTTAGCTTCTGTCTACACCAAAACTTTCTTAATGTCCTGCAGGACTTCTTATTGGAGGCTCAAACCTACTGAGATGTCTAACGAAGGCTCTACCTTCCAGGCAGGCATATTTTTCCAAATGACAGTAATTTACA
The DNA here is from genome assembly GCF_029633865.1 of Lampris incognitus. Taxonomy (NCBI): domain Eukaryota; kingdom Metazoa; phylum Chordata; class Actinopteri; order Lampriformes; family Lampridae; genus Lampris; species Lampris incognitus. The sequence continues at coordinate 5,361,861 of NC_079229.1, forward strand.
TATGATGTATTTAGAGAAGAAGAGGGGAGGCTAATTCTATTTAGAGATTTTCCTTTGTTTTAGGAGTCATTAGCAGCTAGCTCAAATCTAATTTTTACAATTTCATCAGGCCATCTTGGAAAGCCTCTGTGAGCTCATCAGAGAGGGGCATTTATTGCTAAGTGTTCTCTATTGCATTAGCACACAATAAAGCGGCCAGGGACTGCTACAGACGTTTATGTGGAATCCAGTTAACACTCCGCCAATTCGTTTTTTATTGGGACACAATCAATTTTTATTCATTTTAAAGCCAGAATGCTTTCTTTCATTGTGTGCCTTCCCCAGCTTATTATGCCCTAAACTAATTACTCAGTTGTTTTCACAAAATGGTATTGTTTATGTTAAGGATTTCCTCTTTGAAATACAGGCCTACCCATGCATATACATAATGTGCAAGTTTTTTTTGTGTGTGTATATTCTGATGCTAGCGTATCGCATATGTTCCTCATTATCACTCATTTCCCATGTTGCTTTTAGCATACTAATCAGATTTATGTAATCTGTAGAATTCTGGCCCTAAAGAGCCACATTATGGTACTTTCATTTTCAGGGATCACAGTCATTTATGTAGCCGTGGCACGAGTTATCTCACCACCTCTTACACAGATCCAGTGCTATAAAACTATGCTTGTTACCGCATGTTCATACGCTCGTTTTGGCCCACAACTGACCTTCCCCAAACCCAGTTAATACACATGGCAGAGGCTCCAGTTTAACTTTAGAAAGTATCCCGAGTTTTAGCCGGTACTGTATGTGTTTTGACGGCTGTGTGAATAGCCGAGAACTTGATCTGTGTGCGGTGGAAGAGCAGCTCGAGGCGTCCGGCAGCTAAGCCTGATGTGTGCATCTCTAGTGCGGTGGCATAATTAGAGTGCTTAAGTGCTCCTGGAGACAAGACCAAACTAAGATACCCCCTTCCTCTTCACCCCCCTCCCCTCATTCACTAAGAAGGTCTTTAATGGCTCCCGTTTGAATCTGATATCATTTATTGTTTGGTATCAGATATACACTTTGTACCCTTCACCATTTGCAAAGGAGTAAGATTTGACCTGAAATGTAATGTAGGCAACAGGCATCGAGCTCTCCCCCATTCCCTCCAACACCCCCCACCCCCTCTTCTCCTCGGTTCCCCCTTCAGAAAAATGCTCTGGCATCCCCCATGTGGTATAATATTTCAATATGCATGAAAAAATAATATTTGTATATGCTGCCAAAAATTACATTTGGTGACATAGCTTTCCTGTGTGTGTATATGTGTGTATGTGTATACGCAAAAACACAAGCATGCATGTTTTATGTGCATGCAGGTGTGCGTACATTTGCACACACACATGTGCACATATTTTCCTATCACAATTTGGGGATCTGTCCTGTGCAGCGGGCTCTGGAATGCTTTCAACGCATTGATGAGATGACAAGTTATCATTGATCTGTCCTTACTTAGTGGGATCCATTAAATAATGTATGGGCTCCTGCACATTACCGCTGCACTCTCCTGTCCTCAACCCATTAGAGGAGGAGGGCACGGGGCCTCAGTGGCTACCGGCCCTCAGAGGTCCTTGGGCTTTCATTTAATTAAATTATCCCATAATGAAAAGTCCCATAATGAGATTAATTTTAATTATTCATCAGCTGCCGATTTGAGTGAGAGGTTGCGTCAATTATGCATGAGGGGGCTAAACATTTTTCAATTCATCACCTTTTCCTTTTGTAAAAGGTGCAATTTATTGAGTGCTCTGCAGCTGCTAGTGGTGATGGTAGAGGAGATACGGACGGCCAAGCCAAGCCCAGAGGTCAGTCAAAAGGGCTTCTGGAGTGGGTTGATTGTCATTTGATAATCTGCATTACACTGCTAATTTAAATAACATCCACGCCAGCACACTGTGATATTATGTGTCTCTCTGGTGCATTTGCCTAAATTCATTCATACTTTTGTTTTTTTGGAAAATTTATCTTGGTTGTAGAAAGTATATATATATAAAAAAAATCTCACAGTAGCCCATTGCTCTGTCACACGATATGACTGTCATCAATTTTTCAGTGGTTGATGGATTTTATATTAATACCTAAAGGCAGACCAGAAATCATGATTATGCCTGTAATCCCCAGCTGATATTCATATACCTCCGTCAGATTGGCATGGCGATTCCCCATGTGGGAGCGTATTAGAGCACTTTGGTGTCTGGCCAACAGAATAAGGGAAGATTGTCAACTGTCACAGTGTGAAACTAATTAGCTGGCATGGAAGTCTGCTTATTTCGAGTTCTCAGGCATGTAAAGATTGCGGCACAGTAAGGGTCTGTAAGATGATATATTTGTTTAAAATAACTATATTTTGCGATTTAAAATAAGCAATCATCACATCTTTATAACTTTAGACAGAAAGCTGTGGGTCTTCAGCTTCAGAGGTGGTTAAGAGCAGAAGGCAAGAATGTCATTGGTACATTGAGCCAGTTGCATTTATTAGGCTCTCATCAATAGCTGATTAATAATTCAGGCCCAGTCTGGGCCTTCTTTGGGGCAGGGTTTCAGCTAGCTTGTAATTTTGTAAATTGCATAGTCATCATGCAGTGAATGGGCCAGGCCTGCCAGGGAGTCCATAGCTGCAAATGTGGGGCGGCCTATGGATTCTTGGTGACAGGGTAGCGGGTCACGCACGAAGACGTTTACATCGACACCTTATTCTTTCACAGTAGAACTGAAGTTCGAAGAGATTCATTTCTTCCCACTCGAACAAATCTATAAAAGGAACTAGATCGTCTAAATGGGGTAAATAAGTTTACAGAAATAGTTCTTTTCCTCGACAAGACAATAATAGAAATCAAACGTTTCAAGACCGGTGTTTTTCTTCAGCAGGTTTCCACCAGATTCTTCCCTGGGCTTGCAGGAAACAGACAGGCGTTTCTTTTCATTGTGTGGCGTTCAAGGTGCCCTGGCCCAGGTGCAGCTTTAGCAGCAGAACAATCCATTGCCGGGGAAAAGAGCACACCCCTCAATTATCCCAAAACCAGTTCCCGGATTAGTCCCATTCACAAAATGGGCCGTCTAATTTCCTTGACCAGCACTACCCATTCTGTCTTCAGAAGTGGACTATTCTTCCACATTGTTTCCAAGGCAACTGGAAGTTTTTTGTGACCTATAAAAAGTTGCTACTCCTGTAACTGATCCGCGGTTGGGTGGTTGTTTGTTACCATGGAAGGCTTGCTGGTCTATTTATAGGTCTATCTAGCTGGTACTACCAGACACAGAAAACATCACTCACAATTCAGTGTATTCATCAAGCGCACAAACGCAGGCCATTTCTCTGCACTTCTCCTAAGATTCAGAACACCACAAAAATTCAGAAAAACCGGCTGATAAATGACACTATCTGTTCCAAAGAAGACAGGCTGCGATGTGTTGAGACTTTGGCACACCTGGCAGGTCTGCTCCTGAGTCACAAAAGTCAAGAGGAAGAGGTATTTCACTTGTCACTCTTTTGTCGTTTCTCACACTATTTTCTCTACCCCCCCCCCTCCACCGCCCTCCTTCGCCTGACTCAGACACGGATCTTCCCAAACAAAACGTAATGTTTATTTTGGAGTGTGAGCCAATGCCCCGGATGACCAGGATGTCTTTGCGGTGGTTTGGTTTGTATGTGCAGCAGTGATGTGTGCAGCACTGCGGGTATGTATTTGATGAATCATACGTTCATCAGAAGTCCCTGTCAGCTCGTCACGTCTCTTCAGGCTACGTGCATCTTCAGCGGAAGGTTAATCCGACCGCCTCCCGTATCAGAGTGATAATTTATCTCTGATTCACGGGGTTGAAAAGTGCCGGTAATTATCGTAGGTGTCATGTACAGAGTTCACACAGAGTTCCCCTTTAAGACATTTGGCAGGGCTAACAATACCATCTCAGTAGCTCTACCCTCATAATCTTTCTCTCGCTCTCGGCTCGGCTCGCCGCCGTCTTCATACACCTACATTTTGATAACCTTTCCTCTACTTTTCCTCAGCTGTTATTCGGTCAAGTTGCCGGAACTGTTTTAATTTGCTCCCAAACTGCATTGTAGGATTAACAGCACGGCCATGATATATAGGAATTTAAAAATGAACTAGAATTCTTTTTTCCCCAAAAAGATTGTTTTTAAAAACTCAATCACTTCTGAATAAATGAATGCGGATGTAGGTTTCAAGTTCAGGGGACAGCTCAGAGAGATAATACGTGCGGCAGACAGAATGCAAGGGGCTTTTAAATAAAGGTGAGATATCTATAGGGATCCATTTAGCCTATGCTAAATATTTAATCGATTTATTGCCCGTAAACCCGACCTGTCAATACAGTTTCAGCTTGACGTCCTCTCAGAAACAGTCGCGCCATGGTCGCTCACATACTGAAGAATATTTGTGACTTTGCCATCCTGAAATTCCCCCTTTTACATCCTGCTCATATGATACTCCACAACACATGCAGCTCTTTTAGCAGCAAGGGATCGCGCGTTAGCTTGTTGAGGGGAAACCATTACCCCCGTTATGGTGGAGTACCATGTCTGATAGACCAAGAAAGTCCAATACTCTACAGAGACCAAAACAGCAAGGCTTTGTTTTTTCTTTTTTCTTTTTTTTTTCATAGGATACAAATCACAGTCAGTCCTAGCTAAATGAGATAAAACATATTTCACACAAAGTACAAAGGGAGAGTGTGCCTCGGAGGCTACGCTGCAAATTCCATTTCCTCACAGAGGAAGTCACCTTTTGAGAGGGGCCACCGCTGCGCTGAACACATCAAGAGGAAACAAACATGGAAAGTTGGCATATCACTGAGTCCGCCAAACTTCTGTCGATGGCTCTCACAATGATATATTTGTTCAAATGAACTGTATCGGGAAGTTGTGATTTTGAGGTTTCGACAAGGTGGACGGCCACTAGAATTCGACATGCAAAAGGTCAAGTGAATAGCTGTTTGCTCGCAGCGAGTTAAAATACTTTTTTTTTTACCAACATATACTGATTTCCTTACTTTGGAGAGGGAATCTTTGTTTTATCCGCGCTTAAAGCAACTTTGACAGTTCATTCTGTCCTCTGCATATTTATAGTTGGGCAGCAAAGAAAATAAATGAAAGTCTGTCTGTCTTACTTATGACGAGCACCCTGACGAGTTCCAGGCACGTGTTCAGAAGTCATCGGGAGGTACTTTGGGGTACGTTATTAGCATACACATCAGCACTCTTCGCGCATAATCTTAAACTGTGATTAACCCCGGGTTATTTTTGAACTTCTTGTCACGTTTCGAGACCCTGCCTGTGATGCAAGCCGGGTTGGGGGGGGGGGCACCTAGTGGTTTGGCAAGCCGCTAATAGTTCACACTCTCCTCCGAGCTGTGAAAAATTGTACAGCTCAGCATCTCTCCCCCTGTTCTATAAAATCACTGGCATTTAGTGCCTCGATATCCAAGCGTCTCCTCTCTTTTTTTTTCTGAGTGTGCATGCATGCACAAGGAGGTAGGCAAGACAGATACGCCCAGCTGTTAAGTGTCTATCCAGGAGTTAAAAATGACCTGAAAACTGGTGTCCGATGGCACCACACATTTAATAGGGCAAAAACGTCCCGCTGTTTGCACTTGCTTCTTAGAGAACAAGTGTGGCGGTGGGTTAAATATAAGTAATGTTCCGGTCTGTAGTATTTTTGTTTCATTCATGTTGGATACTTGCTGACTAGTAATACCCTTGGGCTTAAATGGCTGTGTCTCTACTCTTGTATCCTCCCTTGGCGCACAAAGTCCCATAGTTGAAATGTGGTAGTATATTCTGTCAGTGAGACAAACCATTGGCTCATACACCGCTGCCTATTTTGCAACTGTATTTAGTCACCGAGTAGAATGGCACAGACCCAATCTAAGTGGCTTTCATCTGGCCAATTCAAACAGACGTTTGACCCCAGACATTTGCCTAATGTGTTTTTGTTATGTGGGCTCCTGGCTTCACAAATGTCACAGTGGCTGAACTAGTGGGGGTTGGGTGAGTGGCTCTGGGTGTGTGTGTGGGGGGGGGGTCGGTTGTCTGACAGGGACAGGGGAGTTAGAATGTGGGGGGGCAGTAGTTGTGTCTATTACCACTGCAGTTTTTACTCTAACCCATGGGGAGCTTGTGGCGTGGTGAACATAAGCTCCCAGCAACGGTTGGGCCCCCTCCCCAAGGGCCCGCCATACTGCGAGGTCCTGCTGCTGGTCTGGGCCTGGCCTCCAGCTCTCTGCTGACCTGGGCCCAACTGGGGAGGCAGCTGTGGAGGGAGACGGGGGAGTGCCACATTTCTGGATGCCCATGTTGTGCGAGTCAGGGGCCAGCTCCAGACAGTTGGGGCAGCCCTGACAAATGTTCCACTCCACTCTGCCTGTTCGTGTAAGAAGGCCATTAGAGGCGAGCTGAAAATTTATTACTGAACATATAGGTGTTTTAGGGTACAGCTGATTTAGATTTAGTGTGGGTTGAAGCTCTGTCATTAAACTTGAATCCCAGATTCCACTGGTGTTGGAGAAATACTAAAAAAAAACCTCTGGTGACAGTGCTATAATTATATTACTAAAAGGGTAACAATCACAGTTTTCAATGTTATCTCTCTTTCCGAAACCGTCAATGGTGTTGTGAGTGCTCAACTAATGAGGAGCGGACTATCAACTATATATATATATATATATATATATATATATATATATATATTGAAGGGATAACAGGCAGGCATATTATGTGTGTCACTGAAACGCTGCTGAAAACATTCGGAAAAGCGTCCGCAAGTGACATCATTGGCCGACAATCTGTGAATGTGAAAACTACAGCCATTACTTCCTGGTTTGCCGCTACCTTGGGCGGGCAACATTGAAACTGGCTACATGATATAAAAAAATGCGAATAGCAACGCTATATACAGCTGTCGTAGCGAAAGCCGGTGAGTGCCATGTAGAGATGGTAATTTACAGATCGCCTGCCAATGACATCACTGGTGGACAATTTTCTGCTCAATTTCAGTGGTGTTTCAGACACACAGTGAACTGTTCAGTATTACGGCTGCAAATGGAGCGTCATCCCTACAATATAAATATATATATATATAGAGAGAGAGATGATGAAAAGCATGATTGTTTCCCTTTTTGAATCGCTAAAATGGGCTCATATTTTAGTCGTAATTTCACTCAAATTGAGATTCAGTTGTAAGGAAATGGAACCAGGAATCAGCAATGTAACGCAATTCAGTTTCCGAAATTACTTGTTACCCCTCCCTCTTGCACCTTGTAAACCATTGTCTGCTTGAAAACATGGTGGCACACTTTTCCAGTTTTCAGACGCGGTCACAAGAGGATAACTTTGACAAGCGAGGACCAAAACAACATGTTAAACCGTCATGTGTCTGAGCGCCGTTGTACATTTTAAGGACACCCTGACAGCTCCTCAGAACGTATGGCAATACTTAACATTCGCCGTCATCTGGCTTGTCTCAACAAATACTGTGAAAAATATGGGGTTATATGCTTTAATTTCTTCAACGAGCCCATCGAGTGCTCACTTTGTTTCGGACTGCGAGCCTCTTTTCGTGTCATTGTAAACGGTACCACTGAGATGAAGCAGCATCCAAGTCTGAACTGGAGCTGTGTTTAGGGGATTAGCATATGAGAGCAGTTATCCACTGTGTGATGCAAAATAGATGAGGCAGACTAGAGCTTTGTTGTTTTGTTGAAAATTGGTGGAGGCAGAGGGCCATCCAACATGCTACTACTAACTTGGCAGCCCTTCTTTTCCTGCCTATGGAATATACGCTGCTGAGGCCCGGCAAGGGTTGCGCAATCCCAGGCCAGGATGACCATCGAGGAAACTCTTTGAGACTGCTTGCCTTTCTGAATGATGACAACGTAAACCTGCGCCACTAAAAATGAGAGAAAAGGCATTTAATTGCTCCCAAGCGTATGATTGCATTTCTTTTTCTATTTCCATATTATCTGTGTAGGCTGAATAATTTTTGATGAAACTCTGCACACTGTGTTGGAAAAACATTGCGTGCACGAACGTCTAAAACATAAACTACTAGTTATCAAAGTGCTGCAATATGGGTTTTTCCAAATCCTCCTTTGTTCTTTTTGACAAATTCACATGACTTTGCTAAACTGAATTAACCTCCCTGCACATGTTCTGTATTGATTCTCTTAATCTTTAAACGGGCTATATTTTTCGGTGTAATGTACTCGGTGATACTCCCAGCCATAGCGATGTCTCATTCTGAGTAATAGGTCTCTAAAGTGTGCTTGTTTGGCCTTTTTGGGGCCAAGGGAGAGCAATAAAGTGTCTGTCTGAGGATTTCAGGGTCCTCATAGACCTTCCCCAGGTGTGCCTCACCACTCATAAAGTGCAAGTTTTCAGCCATGCTGTGTTCATGGATAAATCTGGCCACAGAATGTGCTTTTAACAAAAATCGCAATTAGCGCGCCATGATTTGAGCAACAGAGTCAGCAAACATGAGCAACACACGAGTTACTGACTGTCTGTCTGTCTGTCTGTATCGTTCAGTACATGTTCTCTTTGTTTTGCTTAAAACCTACATGGCTGCAAGACTGAGCTCATGCAAATGCATGAGCTCAGTCTTGCAAAGCTTAAATGCAAGTTTATGAAGTCCACTGATCTAAAAGCATTTGTTTGTTCCAGTGCTTCCTGTAAGGCGGAACGCCGGTGCATTTTCACGTAGAGGTATGCACTTTTGTTTACTTTTATCACGGTTTCCCCGGCCTGCTGTTTGTTTATGAGGAAATCAGGCTTCGCTCGGAACTTTCATTCACCACTTGAAAGCACTTGACTTGCTACTAATTTACCTTGAGGGACTTCGAAATTATCTGTCTGCGCTGTCAGAGTCCTTTTTTTGTGGCGACAACTTGTCATCATCAAAGATTTCCTTTAGAGTTTAATGAAAGCCCTGCAGATGGATGAGTTAATGTTATATCGGAAGATAAACCTGACGGCCGCATGGAGCTAGACGTCTTAAGCTCATGTTGAAAATGTTTGTCTTCATCCTGCAAAAACAGCGTCAGTGGATTCACCTCTCTCCCTTTTGTGTAGTAGTACAGTGTATTACATAGGACAGGATAGCTGTAGTTAGGACTGGGCAGTAATTCAATATTATTGTTTGCCATCTTTTGGTGGTATTGTATTGGGATGAAGTACAGATATTGTCATACTGTGGTACACAATTTGTTGCATAATTAACAATAATGGCAATCTATTACGTCACATTTTTCACAAAACGAGGTCTGAAATATATCTCAGTATCATGTAAAGTTCCCTGTGATTATCACGATAACGTGGTTTTCCAGAGTTGGTAGTAAAACAAAATGGCGCCGCTATTGAAAATGATTTCGTGATCACCGGTGCGGTTTCATTTTACCCAGGGCTCTGTCCCTCCCTGCGGCTTGGCCGTTTGGACGAGGGGCTGTTGCACATCGAGCGAGAGAGGTGACACGAGAATATCTAGCTGGCTACCTATCTGCACAGCTGCAGCACTCCTTGACAAATTGTCATCCAGCAGCCTTCCCGTCTCACATGTCTTCGAAGACAGAGCACTAAATTTGTGGTTGTATTTTTCTTTTCTTTTCTTTTTTCCTCCTCCTAATAGGCGAACACTTCACCTGGTAGTCTAGTGTATAAATACATAAAAGCTGTTTTCATATCGGGAGCTGTCCCGAGTTCAGATTTCTTTTCTCGGGTTAAGGTTTTCGGGGGGCAGAAGGCTCTTCTGAGACTAATGTCAGAAAAGGAACCTGATCTCCCCCCTCCAAGTGTGACATTGTGTAAACACTGTAGTAGTTCTACCCAAACAAATTTGAAGCATATGCATGTGAAAATATTACGAGTGTGTCACAAGGGTGTTAGCATGTTTTTTCGTCTCTAACATTTGATCCCCCGTCATTCTGGTGCAGTTCCTTTTGCGCCGTTTGTATATTCTTTGTCGAGCTATGTAAACTTCACGTTACCTTCGTAGATGTTCCTCTTTGGCTGAGGAACGGCGAGCAAAAATAAAAAAAACTCCACGTACTTCTAAGTTGAGGGTAAAAATGCACTAAGTGCTAGGATGGCCGAATTAACCGTATGTTACCTCTCTCGTCCTTATCTCGAAAACGGATTCAGCCATTTGGAAGTGAGTCTATTTTCATGTTTATAAGAAGCTGAGTGGATAACCTATTGGCAATGGAGGGACAGTGCAGATCTCTCCTCACTCCAAATTGCAGGCAGGCATCCCTGCAACCCCACATGAAGACCATTGAGTCCCATCAAGATAATCCTTAATAAAGAACGGCTTCACATTTAATCTTAGCTCACTTCTCAAATTTCTTGCTTGATATAGTTTTTGGCAAGTGGCGTTTTAGCGCTGATGTCAGTTGAAGAGTATCAGTGCATCTTTTGTTAAGCTTCCATTTGGCAGATGTAGATGGATCTTTTTAAGCTAGTTTTTTATTGTCGCAGACGAGATTATTTTATTACTCCAAATCATGCATCGGCGGGGCTTAACGTTCGACTCTCTGCATTTATGTGCCGCTCACCCTGTGCAAATTTATGCATGGATATTTCTTACTGGAAGCAGATAAAAAGCAGCTCTACATATGTTCTGTTGTTCCAGCCATAAATACGTACACAACCCACGAAACCCCAAACGTGTCGCGTTAGGATGCCGTGGGTCCCCTCAACATATGTCAGATCTTTCAAACCACCTTTAACGTCGGATTGCTTGGATTTAACAACCTTTTTATTCTGCCCAACATGAAAACATAAGCAACCTCTAAACATCTCTAGTAAAACTGCTAGGTTGATTGGGGCCTTGATTCAAACCATACCATACAACAAAGCACGCTGTAGATGAGCATGAGGAAAATATGAGTTTAGTCGTAGAGACATAAACAACTCTGGGTAATTATACTGTGCAATTTGAAAATAACTCACTTGCAAAATTACGTCGCATGCTAATTTTACACAGCTGCCCCCTGAAATGGAGAGCGACAGGGTAAATGCAGTAACTCAATTGGTACGCGTACATCATTCGCTATTAGAAATAGTTACTCGAGAGTCCCCGAGCATCTGTTAGTCGATTGGGTTATCAAGAATCTCTTCAAAACGCAATATGTTTCTTGCTCGGGTTTGGAAACGTGAGCTCTTTTGGATTTACCTGTAGGCACTGGGTTCGAGAAAAAAAAAGAAAGAAGAGGAGGCCCTTGTGTTCAGTGCACATCCGCATACACCACTTGGCTCTATTTCTGTCGGCTCCTCGTTGACTGCTGCTACTGAAGTCGGTTGGCGTTGACCTGCTCCCGGCACGGGTTGTTACCACCACACTTTCATACATAGCTGAGCATACCAAAGAAGAAATTAACCCACCAAATATTTCTGCAGGGGGGGGGTAGTTCAACACCGTGTCACATTATATGATAACTCAGTGGCAACAGATATGAGCTCATTAGCATAATTGAGCGTTTATCATCAGGGTCGGCTACAGGAGGTAGCGGAGACAGACGAGCCGCTGTTGCGTGTAGGCTAACCACTAGCGCGGCGCTCGCCTCGTTTTGGCCGCGGTTGTCCACTTTCTCTCACCACCTCTGTACTGTAGTTAATGCAGGATTTCCCCTTCCTTGCTTGTCATGACTCAGTATCAGTTAGCATGTCACACGGGGTTTTATTATGTGTAATTAACCAAATTCTTAAGGTATGGGCCATTCAACCTCTCATAACACTCTGTCAGTCTGCAAACGGGTAGTAAAAAACAAAAAAAAACACAACCCCAAAAATCCAAAGCAGTGTGTCACAGTTACACAAAAGCTGTGCAAGCGTCAGCTCATGCTTTGGATAGATGTTGACATGCTATAAGCCCATCAGTAGTACTCTGGCCTTGTGTTGCAGTATTGACCCGTTGAAATAATAACCTGCAGTAGACAGAAGGCAGTCATTACCTCGCACACAGATGCGGCGCGTATGTGTTGACGGAGGACTTCCACGGGGCCGCCGAGGAGCCGAAGACGCAGCCAAAGCTGCATGGCGGTCAGTTTAAAAAAAAAAAAAAAAACACGCCATCACCTAAACCCATGTTTACCTCTATTAGGGCCGTCCGCTGTGGATAGAAATCCTGCGTTGACCTCGGACACACAGGGGAGGGGGAGGGAGGGGTGGGCTGGAAAAAAGAAAAGAAAAGGTGGTTTGCGGTGAAAAGAAAAACATAACAAGGCTTAGATAGTAGGGTGGAGAGAAGAGAAGGAGTTCTTTGGGCCCTCGGGGTGTGTGTGTGCGTGCGTGTGTGTGCGTGTGTGCTTGCGCGCGTGTGTGTGTGTGTGTGTGTGTGTGTGCACTGAGCCTGGCGATCCAGAGGCCAGGCGGGCAGGTATAGAGGGAGGATCTGCCGTTTTCATTGTCTTAGCCGGACTGATAGGATCTGGAGAGGGCTCTGTTGCTTAAAGCTGGAGGTGGTGGGGGTGGGGGGGTGAATGACATATGGGGAGCTGGTGTATGAGGCGCAACCCCCCTCTCCCCCCCCCCCGCTCACCCCTCGTGCCTCCTCCAGAACCCAAAGTCTTCCTGTGAGAGAGCACCGCACAACTTTTTGCTTTTTCAAACGGCAGCAACCTCCCTCTCCTTCTGCCTCACTCGCTGCCTTTCTCCCTCCCTCCCTCCCTCTTTCTCTCTCTCTCTCTCTCTCTCTCTCTCTCTCTCTCTCTCTCTCTCTCTCTCTCTCTCTCGCTCTCTCTCTTGCTCGCTCTCTCTTTTTTTTTTCTTCCCCCCTCTCCGTCAGACGCTCACTAGTCACTGCCTGAAGCGGTAATCGGACAACTCTCCTTCTCACTACAGGACTCGGTCTCTTGAGATACCACGCGGGGCTCCAATGGGTTCCAACACTTAAAATGAAAAAGAAAAAAGTCACCTCATAGGGTTCAGTTGTTGCGTTGCAGATCCCGCCAACAGCCTAGAGAGCTGTTGTTGTTTTGTTTTTTTTGTTTGTTTTTTTTTTTTTTCCTTGAGAAAGTTTTTTTTTTTCTGCTTGTTTGTGTGTCTGCTCGGCTGGACTGAACCATCTCCCCCCCGTAGAAGACTTTCAGAAGCCAGGCAGAAAATATAAGAAGGGATAGGAGCAAAACGCACGGAGATTCAACCATTATTGTAGTGAGTATGACTCGGACTTGTACGGGACTCTGCATGCGTTGTTCCTTCCAGCGCTTCGTCCTTCTCCGTGTGATTTCTGACTGTTTCTCTGAACTGTGCCCCGGCCGTGTCGGCTGTTTTTATTGTGACACATGAGCAGGGAATCATGGCAGGCGTAAATAGCGTTTGTATCACACGCTGGCATGCTCTTAATTTATTTTAATACGGGCCGAAATTAAATTCTCAGTTAAAAGCATTGACGTCTGTGCATCAGTAAGAACGACAGATCAATTCTGGGCACTGATCTTGTCGTGGCTTTACATTCAGACGGGTCCCAAGACGTCATTTTCATTTAGACTACGGCATTTAAAAAAAAAAAAGAGAGAGAAAGAAATATGATATTGCATTATCTAGTACTGACGAGCTAATTAACATGATTAAAGATAAATATACCTGATAAATGCTACTCAGGAAATAGTTAATTTTCATTTCATTTATTCAAAATAAAATCCTCAACATAAAACGAGCAGAATAATAATTTTACAAATTTAATATGAGTACATTTAAGTGAAATAGTTGAAACTGCAAATTTTGCGATTAAAACACACAGTGTGTGCTCGCAGTGCAAAATATTTCAGATTTAAACTGGTTCCTTATAGTAATACCGTATTAAAATCTGTTCTGCAGCCTTCTTAAAAACGTGACCTTCTAGACGCCTTTTCCTTTTTGTCGAGATCAGAATCACAAACCTCTCTTTTCTTTTTGCTTTGGGAAGAAGAATACGCCTCTCGAAAGCTGTCACGAAATATCGTCATACCCCGTTTCCTAGCGCAGTCGTGCAGGATCCCTCTTTTCGCCTGACCCAGTTTACATTTTAGATTTGGCAAGCAAAACATGCCGGTCCCTGCAGGAGTCCCATTTTGACTGGCAGAACAAACAAAAAGCAACACGGCCAAAGCAGTTGACATCTAATGCCATCTGCTGAGGCCAGGAATGCTAGCAGGAGACCTGAGAGGCTCTGAGCCTCCTCGTCTGACCAAGACAACAGGCCTCCCGTCTCGCCCCGCCGGCCTCGCCGCGCTTCCCTTTCAGACGCTACTATAAATCTCGCGGAGATGAGCGACTTGGGGATATGACCACTAGTTACTCTAATTGAGAGACGTTCTGGTTTAATGTCCTGTGTGTGTGAGTGTGTGTGTGTGTGTGTGTGTGTATGTGTGTATGTGTGTGTGTGTGTGATCGCGGATTTGACAATGGACGTCAGGGTAATTATTGTGTGTGTGCGTGTGTGTCCGTGCATGTGTGTGCATGCATGTGTGTGTGTACGAGTGTGTGTGTGTGTGTGTGTGTGTGTGTGTACAAGTGTGTGTGGTGTGTGTGTGACAGTTCGTCTCTGAAATTTGTGTTTCGTTTTCCTTTTCACCTTCTCCCTTTTCATCATGTCATTCCCGTCGTGCGCAAGCGCCGCTTCCTCTTTTAAGCCGTCGCCGCGGAGTGCGTTTGAGGATGAAAGAGGAGGGAAAATAGAGAGGTTGGGATGCAATAAATGAGCCAGACGGGCGGCTCGACGCGAGGCCTCCTCTCTGCAGGGACAAACACGGCCGTGCGGTTTGACCGCCTGCTGCGGCCATTCACTCACACAATAACCTCCGATTTATCCAATTAACAGATAATGAGCGGGGCTGATCTGGAGCTGTTTGCCCCGTGTATTTGTTTTAATAAGGCGTGCGCAGGGAGCGCCCAGGGTGCTGCTGGGCTGGCTGCATAGCGGGATGTGTGCACATGCAGCCACTGCAGCCTGATGTATAGAAGCAGGCCGGCGGTCGGTGACAGAGGCATTGTTTGCCCAGGGCCCAGTGCCTTCCGCGGGGATGTGTCCAGCCGGCCGAGGCCTCTTCCTCCTCTGTCAGAATAGGCAATTGAAGACGGTGAAAGACACAGAGGGCTAATTGATACAGCCTTACTGGGACAGAGCAAGGTAGAGAGAGGGAGAGAGAGAGAGAGAAGGAAATAGAGGACCTCCTCTTTAGTAGCCCTTACTGGGCGATTAGTGGGTTGGGGTTGTTTACTAAATACTGTGGGGTGTTATTTTGTTAACACGCCACTGTTTGGATCTGGAATATGTTGCTGAATGAGCAGGAAATGAGCTTTGAAGATCTCTGTTGATTGCCTTTACAGGCTCCTCCATCTCTAATACCCACTTGCTTGTTTGTTTGTAAATGGCGATGCGTTGACACAGAGCAGGACTCTTAAGGAAGCCAGCGAGTTGCAAGTCAAAACACAACGCTTACTGAGAAGGATATTTGTGTTGTGCCTATGTGAAGATTTTTTTCTCCCCCTTAAATGTTAAATCTTCTGAAATTATAAAAATGTCATATATTTTTTTTCTTTTTTACCTGAACCCTAATTGGGATTTTAGCGGAGTAAAAGTTATATGCACGCTCTGCTTACTCTGCAGAGCGTGCATATAACATCACAGATGACCGCATGAAGATTTAAGCAATTACAATAAGCAGTCCCAAAGATGACCGTGATGGCATCGTTGGACAGAGTCGTGGCCCCACGTTGATCCTGCGTGGCGCTAAGCCGTCCTCCGGTGTGCGGCGGTCGCGGTGGTCGGCAGGGTGTGATAAAACGTCCACCTTAAATCTTGTTTGATGGGCCCTCAAAGGTGAACTGGCCTTCTGGAAATGATTTGGAGGGTTGAAGAGCACAGTATTAACAGATTTAATGTAGCTATTGGGCGGATTGCTGGAGCACCATGTCAGATTCAGCCAAATGAGAGAGACAAATTGCACATCAAGAAAAGCAACATCTGTTAAGCGTTACACTTTTAATTACAGATAAGTACGGCGTTTCGAGAAGTGTGTGAAGCACCGCGAGCTTCCATTACAGGTTGCTGTTGTACAATGATGAGCTTAAAAATCACACTTAATCAATAATATAATATATATATGCATGTTCATTCATATACATATTATTATATAAATATATATTAATTTATATATACAGACAGAGAGACTGAAATGTTCAAATTTTATGTAAAAAAATATTGTTTCTTAAGGTAAAAAACTTTCTCAATATAATAACAAAGCAACAGTGAAATAAGAATAGTAGGAGTAAAAAAATCAGAGATTTTAGTGAAAACATAACCTTTACGAATTGGCATTATTTCAGATTTTTTTTTCTTCATGTTCGGTGATATGTGACGTTGCACATGTGTCCGGTCAGTGGATTTTATTTAAAGCATGCAGCAGTTATTTTGCTCCTGAAGACCCAGTTTAGTGAGGAGGAAAGGAAACAACCAGTAATCAGTCTTGCAGTTTGTTGGCAGCCGTCATTTCTTCGGCCACGTATGGAGACACAAGTGAAGTGTAGCATTTTGTAAACTGTGCCTAATTCCACTCACATCTGTGTCCAATTGTTGTGTGCATCCACATTCTTTGCAAGTGGATTTATTTTTCCTGGGCCACCATGTGGATTCAGCTGACCAGCTTAAGTGGGGATTAGTTGTTTTAAAGTTATTTTGATTAAAGCATTGTTTTTCAAAACGTGTAACTCACAACACATGCCTGACATAGCCGGTGCAATTCAAAAGGACAACGGGCTCCCTCTCATGCAAAATTAATATCTGTTTAATATGGCACAGGGAGTAGGGGGGGGGATAAACATGGCATCCAAGATGATTGTCCAAATGTCTCATATGTCACTTCACAGCCATCTTTTATTTGATCATGAGCCCTTCTAGTTGGAGGACAGTTTTGAACCTTTCTGTAGATATAGATTTGATATTATATGCAAATGACATAAACATGAACACCAACTCTAAAATATATATATATATATAGAGAGATATATAGATATAGATATAGATATAGATACAAATATATATTCACACAGGTGATGTGTTTTAGTGACAGGTCCCCAGCCTGTAGGACAGAGGAGGGTCGGTTCTGCAGGCTTATCTGTGTCTGTGTTTGCCTTTGGAAATGCACGTCTTGAAATAAGTAAAGTGAAACAAAAGGGGTCTGCAAACAACTGTGAGTGAAGCGTGTTGTGGCTTTTTCTTCTTCTTTTTGTGTGTTTTTTTTTCCCTTCTTTTTTTTTGTGATGACACTTCCAACGCTTCATCTCACCTGGCTTTGTTCTGCGAGCTTCAAAGAGCCGGCGGTTCAGGTTGCGCTATAAGAAGCACATCAGAGATGCTGAATGCAGTGAATGCAGGGGGTTTTCTTCTTTAAACAATAAATATTTAGCAGTGCAGAGGAAGGGCTTGCTTTTGCTTTTAAACCCCCCCCCTCTTTTCTCCCCCCCTCTCTCTGTCTCTCTCTCTCTCTTCACCTGGTCTGTATCACCTGCTGGCAGGTTGGAGCTGGATATGACTGAAACATCAGCATGGTAAGCCCTTCGTAGGCCTTCAGTGCTATGAACAGAAAAAAACAGCTACCACACACTGCACACCTTTCTCTCTCACTCTCTCTCTCTCCCTCTCTCTCTCTCTCTCTCTCGCTCGCTCACTCGCTTTCTCTCCTCTACCCCTCCTCCTCCTTTGACTCTGTGATCGCTGTTAATGTGCTGTGGCAAAATGTGTTTCTCTTTCGTCTTTATAGCTTTTACCTCTGTGGCCTTTTTTTTTCTTTTTCCATTGACATCCCAGTATTTTACATCCCTTCTTCATATTTTAACAGCCAGGCCTAGCAGGACGCATGGCTCTTGTCTGCGGCTTCTAAAGTGAGGATGAAATACAATGGTTATTTTTGCTAAGATGGCTGACCTGAAAGTGACGGGAAAGTGGGCAAATTGTAAAGCTGGAATGGTATTCATGAAGGCTTTGCCTTGGTGCGAAGAGCAAAGCCTGTTGAAAAAAAAAAAACGAGGAGGAAAAAAAAACCTTAAGACCACGCAGCTCAGGTTACCCTGGCTCATGTAAACAGTCAGCCATTAAAAATTCATGCCAGGATTTTTGAAAAGACTTTATATGTCTTTTTTTTCCTTCTTCCTGACCAGTTGAATACCTTTGACCTTTTTTGGACCCTGTATTCCCGTGGTGGGCCAGAGTCAGGTCTAATATAGTGTTATAGCCAGGCAAGTATATGACTCTGCTTGATGTTTGGAGAGAGACGAGCCGAGCGGGAGTGGACAGCAAAATGTAACTGTCAGCTAAAGGAGAGTAATAGAGGCATTCGTAGCGTCATAGGAAACATATGTGGCTCCATATGCTCTCCGTGTTCTTGTTTCCAGTCTCCTTCATTGTCTGAGATGCACCACTGATCTGGGGGCCTCTAAAGTGCCCTGTGTGAGTCTGTGTGTGACACACACACACACACACACACACACACACACACACACACACACACACACACACACACACACACACACACACACACACACACACGTCTAGATATAAGTTATGTGTGTGAGAGTATGTGAGTGTTAGAAAAAGACATTAGTATGATTTTTGGTGTTTGAGCAGAGGAGATCTGTCTCTACTGAGTCTCTCTCTCTCTCTCTTATGTTTTCTCCTGTTTCCTCCATTGTGAGTGGGCTGCGGGGCCTGAGAGCTGGTGTGTTTTGCTGTGCTGTAGCCCCGGGCTGTGGCAGGCCTGCGGGAAGCAGCCCTGACGGTCATTAGGAGCTGTCAGTGTGCCGGCTAGGGGGAGTGCTGATAAATTTCAGATAGTGTCAATTGCAGATGAAAGATCTGCTGAAGATGCTAGGGGTGTCACGCTCGACTTGCCTCCGCTCAACAAGTCCCATCTTTCTCCCAGCAGCAAGCAGGCTACCTCAAGCCCACCCCCTCCATCACCATCACCACCGCCCACCCCCTACTCCCCATTGCCCCTTGCCCCCCTCCCTGCCGCCCTCCAACTATCTCCAACCCCCTCACCCCACTACCTACCACCTCTCGCAAGTACACCCCCCCCAAACCCCTACCCCCCTCCCCTTCCTGCTTACCTTGGCTAAGCCGCTTTGCATGTTGATTGGGGGAGGGCTAATCCAGTTTGCAGCTGTCGTAGACCAATGATGAATCACCTTTCCGTCATTTGGCCGTGCTCCCCTTTGCTTAGGGAGGAGGGAGGACCTGCAGGAGGAAACAACAGTGGAGCAGGACTCGCAGCCCCGGAGAGAGACAATGTGCGCCTCTGTTCCCCCTGCTAGCCCTTCTCCTCCCATTCTGCTGCAGAATAACAATAATGTTTTCTCAGACAACCGCTTTTTGTGTCACGGATGGCTCGGGACTGTGACATCGAGCTGAAATAACAAGGAGTGACATTGTTTCCGCTGGGGCAGGTGGAGAGAGAAGAGAGAGAGAGAGAGGGGGAGAGAGAGTGGGAGTGTGTGGTTTGGGAGGACTCAAAGGCGTCCAGGTAAGAGCAGATTTGAGCTGCTGCCAAGCAGCATCAGGCAGATAGATGCAGGTCTATCTGAATGGCACACACACACGCAAAAAAGAAGAAAAAACATCTTAAAACCGTCTTCATAAGAGTTGTCAGCCGCTCTCGGCCCGGTGGGTTGTCTGGTTGGAGATAGTGGAGGCTTCGTCACTGACAGCTATCGGGATAGGAGGTTTTCTTGGCAGAAACGGAGATATACGATTGTGATCGTGAAACAGGACAGCAATATTTTACTGTCAGTTTGCGGGGATTTGGACTTGGAAATAGAAGACTTAAGTGTGTGTGTGTGTGTGTACTTGTTGCTGTGTGTTGTTGTATGCCTGTATGGTGTGATTTTCTTTGGAGAGCAGTAAATTAATATACCTCTGGGAGAAAAAAAGACAATGCAGCTGTCATTATGGAATTTGTGCGGAAAAAAAACATTTGCTCTGCCTTTTCTGCTGCTACTTCAGATTTTCTTTTCCTTTTTTTTTTATTATTTCTTCGTAACTCGGTGCATGAAAATGGTTTTCGAGTGAATCATTTAGTCATAAATATGACGCTGAAAGTGAACACATTTACCAAACCACATACTGCGCATAATTTCCTAATATCATAATGTGATCTTAAATACAATACTTACATATCATAATTCAATATTTCTATCTGGCAAGTCTGGCATATTCATGCCATCTGATAGCACTTACATACGCTCAGACGTTTAACTTTAAGGCCCTTCACAGAGGGCCCACTGTTTATCGATAGCAGAGATAGCCGGAGTCGAAATCTAATTAGAAATGGCAGCGTAATGTACAAAATCATTTTGGTCGTAATTTCATTAAGTCACTATTGTATTATGCGGAGCGGCAAAGACAAATAAGGGCTACAATTTGTGGCCGAACTTTTCAAATCACTCGTGCCCGCCTTTCTGCTCCATTGTCTACGCTTGATCAAATGCTGCGAGCACGCGAGTGAGCAGATAGAATAATGTTTTCAGTGGCGTGGTCTTTAGGATAAACACAGCAACAATTAAGGAGCTTGCCAGAGCAAACAAATGCCTCATGAGCTTCTCATCCCCCCCCCCCCCATCACTGAGGCATGGACGCTGCTGACAATCAGGCAGAGTGCTGCGCTTTTAACAAGCACATTAACCATAGCCCCAAACTAGGGAACATCTGCTAACAGTCTGCAGTGCCATGCACTATATTATGCATTTAGGGCGAGTGTCCCTGCAACGTGCACCAAGGTGAATTGGAGGTATTGCATCCGTGTTAACGTCATGCAATGCAATAACATCTAATTTTGTTTGTTTTGGGGTTTTTTTAATTGCAAACATGGAAAAAGCAGTTAAAATTATTAATATTTATTGCATAGCATGATTATGCTATAGTTTTTTTTTGTATTTTTGTCGCTTGAGCTTTTGTCTCATAATGTCAGAAATAACCACACTAAATTTGTTTTTTTTTATTCTCTTAAATATTTTGTTTCCCATCAGAACTCAATTTCATAGCATATAAAGTAGCATTCCCTGAAATTGTAATGATGAAATAAAACTTTACATAGCTACGTATTTTCGATTTTTGCTCAGCTCCTTATTTACATAATAGTCTGCATCTAACTAGTTATTTTTGAATTTTCATCATTGTGGAAATTTTTATCAGTGACATGAAGCAGTGCAGTATGTCTGCTGATATCTGTGAAATTAAACGTGGTGTGTGTGTGTGTGTGTGTGTGTGTGTGTATATATGTGTGTGTGTGTGTGTGTGTGTGTGTGTGTGTGCGCGCGCACACAAGTGTTGGTCTGTCTTCTTGTCTATGCATACACACTTCGATGTGTGTGTGTGTGTGTGTGCATGCATGCATGTGTGTGTGTGCGCTTACATGTCTGTCTGTATGTGTGTGTGTGTGTGTGTGTGTGTGTGTGTGTGTGTGTGTGTTTGTTTGTCTCTCGTCAGGTCTATGGAAATGCAGGATCTAGCCAGTCCTCACAGCCGAGTAAGTGGAAGCAGTGAATCTCCTAATGGTCCCAACCTCGACAACTCCCATATCAATAACAATTCCATGACACCCAATGGCACTGAAGGTATGTGCACGGGGCCGTTCCTCTCTAATCACTCTCTCTCCTTTGCTATTTTAAATACAGAAGTCGAGTGACGGATGGCTGGTTGGCGGATACTGTAGTTCTCAGCCATAGTGAAAGAGAAGCGGGGCTTTTTAACCTTGAGGTGCATCCTCTGCAGTGTTTATGAATCTGTTAAGTTGTGAAGGCCTCGAATAGCAATGAAACTAATACAGGTGATATTGCGTTGAAAATGTGATCTGTTTTCTGTCTCCGAAAGGTGTAATAACAATATAGATTTGCAGTATTATAGTATTACGTGACCAGTCTGGCGATAGGGAGGAGCTGCACCTATTTTAAATTAGATTTTGCACAGCTTTGCAATGCAGATTATTCTGGAACTTTCTGGCTCGCTGTACCTGCTCCCTCAACATTTACAGCTTATACAATCCAGTGCCAGTGTAGATTTGTTTTTGTTTTGTTTTTTTGAGAGAGAGGGAGAATATCAGCTGTTTATTTAGCTAACTCCTGCAATTATTCAAAAGCCCATCGCATGAAAAGGATGTTTTTGTGTGAGGTCAGAACTTTACATACTTGTGTACTCAGGTGATCCGCCTGTTCTCAAAACCGAGCCTTTGTTTAGTCAAGCTGTCACGCCGCATGTCGCAAACCAACACAGGTCACGAAACATGTCCCCTCTTTAACGTGTCGTATAATCGTCATACAAAGCTAGTTTGCGGTCAGAGTTGTGGGTGTACTTTTTTGTTGTTGTTGGGTTTTTTTTAACTCTTAAGCTTGACAAAGGAGCTGCGGATGCGGATCCGTTGCAGACTGTCATGTGTTCTCTGCCATGCTTTCTCCCCTGCAGGTGATAACATCACAATGCTTACCACTGCAGACTGGTTGTTAGGGTCTAACTCACAGTCCACTGCAGGTTTGTCTTCTACCGGTGACACAATGAAAGGACAATACTTGGTGTTCTGTTCAGCTGGATGCAAAGAGAAATGAGAGAGCGAGAAAGAAAGCTCCCTTTGTCGCTTTTGCCTTTTTTCGAACTCTCCACTGAGCTCAAGAGATTCGGTGTCTTGAGAAACTCAAATTTTTCTAGAAGGAAAAAAAAAGGTCCCTCGGTCCATTTGTTGCAAAATTTGAAAAGAAAAAAAGAAGCTGCTTCAACTATTGTGCCTTTCATTTGGAAACTCGTTGGTGTTTTGTTTGGTTCTTTTTTTGAAGCATGGTTTGAAACTGGATGGGTTTTGAGTCAGTTGTCAGTGAATGGTCAGTTGCAGACTTGCATATTGTGCATTTCAGTTTTCGTTTGGACGTCCCATGCTGTTTGCTGAGTACAGTGCTTATTGTGTTCTCTGTGACCTGACGGTGTGCTAGTTTGTGCATGCACTGTGCCGCTATTATTTCATCGGTGTGCTGTTAAAAAAAAAAAGAAAGAAAAGAAAAAAAGCGCTCCTTGTCAACATATGTTTCTGCACAGAACAAGCATAGCGGAAACATGTAAAACATGACAGCAAATGGCTTCTTCAACCATGAGGGATTCCACCGAGCATGACTCCCTTGCCCACATTTTGAATTTGTTTTGCCAAAAAAAAAAAAGAAAGAAAGAAAGAAAAAAAATCCCCCAGCCCGCCTGAAGTGAAATGGATTGATTTCAGAGATTCCTGAGCTGTCAGATAGCTGTGAAATTGTCTTTGCAGAGCTATCGCTGGAGCTGTTCAAATGGAGCCAAGGTCAAACAGCGTTCACTGGCCTCCAGAAAGATCTGATACAGCATATATACCGTCTTGACGTCTCAGTCGTACTTGCACGTCCATGCGGGGCGCTTTTTAACGTATTGAATTTTTATTTTTTTTACAAAATGATTCTGACTTATGTTTGCTTATTTCTCCCTGGCGCTACATTTAAACACGGGTAAGCCATAATAGTGGTTATTATACATGATAAATTCAGAGGTTATGCTCATTTGTTGGTAGGCAAAATGTATTGTTGGGCTAACCCTCGAATATATGTTGCTTTAATGAAATTGCTAAAATAAGTTATGAAAGTGCATGAGTGAATAACAGCCAGCACCAACTCATCCGTACAATAAAAGTGAAAGTATTGTTATAGTTATTATTTGCAGTTATTCTGCAGGCTGAATAGTGAGGATTCATATGTCTGGTGTGAATTACACACTCAGTCTAATTGTCTGATAAATATTTTTTTTAAAATAGTCTTTTCATTAGTAAGATGGATGCATTGCTATTTCTAATTTCTAAAATGTCATAATTAATATTAGGGAAACCCTAGTGGAGAAATTTAATGACGACCCCTTTTCGTCCTTGAACATTTTCCCTAGTTGTGTTTTTACACAACATGGAGTAACTTTTGCTGTATTTTCATAACAGTCTTCAGTGAGCGTGAGAGTGTGCAGCAGGTCTGTGACCCTGGTCTGGAAGTGCTCACTGGACTCTGATCCGGTAGCTTCTGGGTGATGATGTGGCTTCTTTGTTTGCAGTTAAAACAGAGCCAATGAGCAGCAGCGAGATCGCCACCTCAGTAGCAGACGCCTCTCTAGAAAGCTTCTCAGGATCAGGTGAGTGGGGAGATGGGGCACGATGTGCGTGTGTGTGTGTGTGTGTGTGTGTGTGTGTGTCTGGCTGCTTCTCACACACACAGCTGCAGAACTGATTAGTGAAGAGATGAGCTCAGAGATGGGTGACTGATAAGCTGGGCCTCAGGAACTGTCCCTTCAGCTAAAACACCAACATCGTGTGTGTGTGTGTGTGTGTGTGTGTGTGTGTGTGTGTGTGTGTGTGTGTGTGTGTGTGTGTGTGTGTGTGTGTGTGTGTGTGTTGAGTGGGTGTCAGTGAGTGTTTGAGAAAGAAAGACTCCACCTTACCTTTGTCAGCATATTTATGTGCTGTGCCTGCGTCCGTTCGTGTGTGTGTGTGTGTGTCTGTCTGTGTGTGTCTGTGTGTGTGTGGGTGTCTCTGCTAGTTCCCATGCCAGTGAGGACTGAGTTAGGACCGGTAATACACTGTGGCTGTCTGTCCAATGGAGTGACACGGCGTCTCAGTGGCCCTAGCTCTCCACGGGCTGTTACCTTATTACCCTGTCAGTGGCAGGGCCTTCACACCCTGCTGTCTGCACAGGAACATCACACACACACACACACACACACACACACACACACACACACACACACACACACACACACACACAGACAAACACTAACACAGGGTCATTAATTAATCAATAAAGGAATAAAATCAGAATCTCAGGGAATAATCAGCATTTAAGAAAATAGAATAAATTGATATTTTATTTATTTATTTATTTATATACACACACACACACACACACACACACACACTCACTGTGTGTGTGTGTGTGTGTGTGTGTGTGTGTGTGTGTGTGTGTGCGTGTGTGTGTGTACGGTTCACATGCTGAATACAGCATGCTTGGTTTATGTAAAAAAAAAAGGGGACGATTCCAAATGTGCGAGTTCACTTCTGTGTTACGTGTCTCCAGTGCCGCGCCGTGTGGCTAGATTTTCTTTATCTGTGCGCCGGTCGATCCACTCTCTCCAAAGCAACTGTGCGCAGTATTGTCTTGCTGCTAATTTCTCCCTATTTCCTTGACTGTTGAACTAAGTACTTGATACCTTTACGCTAGAAGCACATAAATCACTGCTATGACTTTTTGTCTTTGACAATATTAATGAAATTTAGTAATTTTATACCCCGTATCCTCCGTGGGGAAACCCAAAGCTCCATTCAGAAGGGCCGGTTTTGTGCGGTGGCAGGTGCTGCCGATGTGGGAAAAGTGTTCAATATTAATAACGTGTGTGAGGGTTTACAGCGTACAGTTACATACAGTTAGTACTCCCCCCGCAACCAAATCCCTTACTTTACATGTCACGACCAATTAGACAGATGTTGCAGAGCTGTGCCAATCCGCTGCAGTTAGGCACATAAGTGACCATGGCCTGCTCGTATAACTATCTGTAGCATAACCAGCATGCATGTGGCAGAATGCAGACGTCTGTTTGCTGCGCTGTATTCTCACTGGCATCTGACACTGATGAGTTACGCTCCAAAATGAAATACCTATCAAGTAATACCCATTCTTGGATTTTCTATACGCTTGAAATATAGTCAGATTAATTTTTAAAATGTGTAATTATGACTTCACACAATTTATATATGTGATTATGGAAATTGGGGCACTTTAATCACTCCTCATAATAAGCACTGATTTGAGGTTTCCTTTGTTATAACCAACGAAATGGTGTTAAAAGATGCAAAAATGCTATAAAAAAAAAAAATGTTGTGCTGTATGTGCACCAGAAATCTCCGGCTTCAGAAACAAGTGCATCTCTGTTGGTTATTTTTGCAAGTGACGGCGAGTGTTTTGCATGTTAAGAGTTTCTGTGGAACCACACATGAGTGGTTTTTTTAATGAGGGAGTGATTATGCGGTAGCGCTCATTACCTGCAATCAGTGATGTCACTTCCAATGCGGTTGTGGCTTTAAAGGCCCGGGGCGGTCGGAGCCACGGGGCCGAGACGGATTCGGTCCATAACTGCGTGTGTTTATACCACCGGTTGTCATGACAGACCAGAAGTATCTCGTAGATGCGCCGGTCAGCAGAAGAAGAAAAAAAAAGACTTTTTTTTCACCTGATTATTTTACTTCATTATTGCTCTCTGGCTTTCAACCTTAAATAAGGTTACCAAAATAAATAAAGTAATGCAATGCAATGCAATTACTGTTTCCTTGGGATCCAGCAGTTCTGTTGGCAAAAGATAATATTTACCTTATTCCTTAATGTTTAAATATGTACTTGCCTCTTTTCTTTTTAACTCTGCTCAGCTATTGGAACCAGTGGCTTCAGCCCAAGACAAACTCACCAGTTCTCTCCACAGATTTACCCTTCCAAGTAAGCCTTCTTTTAGTTTTCTTTAAAAAATAAGCAGCATCCAACTTCATTTGGATCTTTAATTAGATCCTTCTGCCAGATTCCGGGATATTTTTTTTTCTACGGCTGGCTTTGTTTGTATGGATGTCTGCAGCTTGTGCACTCTGAAAAAAATCTGTTGTAATTATTATCTTGCAAAAATTTCCTATGCCATTTATTGTTCTTTCGCAATGTATATCAGCTAGTCGATGCTATCTTTCCTGCAGCTTGGCTTGGTATTTGAGATTAAGTAGCGTAATCGCGAAGAATTTGTCAGCGAGCAAAGTTTTTGTTGTGGTTTTTGGGGTAAAAATGCAGTCCCCCGTCTCCCCGGCCTGACTCTCTCATGTCTTCTCTTTTTTGTTTCTTTTCTCAAATAGCAGAACATATCCACATATTCTTCCTACCCCCTCATCCCAAAATATGGCTGCGTATGGGCAGACGCAGTACACCACAGGAATGCAGCAGGCCGCAGCTTATGCTAGTTACCCCCAGCCCGGCCAGCCCTATGGTATCCCAGCCTATGGTAGGATCTCACTATCACATCCATTTCTTTTTGTACTAAAGGATTTCTGGTCGGCAGTCTTGTGGTCTCAGCATTCCTGCGGCCAGATAACATTTATATTACGTATACGTTGTTGGGAGGGGAGAAGTAATTAATAATATT
The DNA here is from genome assembly GCF_029633865.1 of Lampris incognitus. Classification (NCBI taxonomy): domain Eukaryota; kingdom Metazoa; phylum Chordata; class Actinopteri; order Lampriformes; family Lampridae; genus Lampris; species Lampris incognitus. Next base: position 5,389,085 of record NC_079229.1, read on the forward strand.
GTTCGTTCTGGTCCCTGAATGTCGCGACATACCTTACTTAAGACACAAAATATTCTTCCCACACTTGTGCAAGGCCAGAGGCAGTGCTGAGTCATTGTTTAGTGCCGGCACGCTGTCCCTCATGCCAGAAAACAGAATTTGCTTATCGTGCTGTTCAAGCAGATCCCAATGATTTAGCGATATAAATTTCCAAACAAAAAGCTGGTTTGCTTTGGCGGAGCGAGAGCGAGAGCCATGAACTACACTGCAAACAGCGTGCTTTATTTAAGTTGAGTTTTCGGAGCGCGTTCACCCCAAGAGACCTTCTGATTCGACGAGGAATTTACACTGTTTGTTTGAATGGTGGCAAACTGCTAACAAACATACTGTTGCACAGAAAGTATGCTGGGACTGGTTCAAGCTAACCAAAGGGGCGGGTTTCCTCACAGATATTAGCCAGTGTAACTTTTTTATCAACGTCTACACAGATGGTCTTTCTGAAGAAGTGATAATACAAAAAATTAAATCAGCGGTCACTGGTCATATCTGTCAGCAAAGTGTGTCCTCCTGCAGAAATAAACCCGGTGATAGCTGATATTTCTGAACAACTTGACAAGAATGATAATCGGCTATCAGACAATCGGTGATCATAACCTCGCAATTCGTATGACTCGCTAAAGCACAGCAGCCGGCTTCGTGTCCCCTTTGCCGTGTCCAGTGTAATTGAAACCTATGTGTTGACTGTTGCTTGTGCATCAAACCGATCTGGTGTCACTAACTGATTTAGGTCCATTGTGGGCAGGCATAAAGACGGAGGGGGGTCTGAGCCAGGCCCAGTCCCCAGGACAGACGGGCTTCCTAAGCTACAGCTCCGGCTTCACCACGCCACAGACAGGACAGGCTCCCTACAGCTATCAGATGCAAGGTAAGGACGCCATAGTGGATTTGCGTCTCCATCGTGTCCCCTTTTTCCATTCACAAGTCACCCAGGCAGTGATGCTATCAGTCTCTCCTCCAGCTGTTAAAACTGCAAAGTTATCGTTTTTAAACCATTGTAACTGCAGATCAAGATCAAGATTGGGTGGCTAATGTCATACAAAACACACACACACACACACACACACACACACACACACACACACACACACACACACACACACACACACACGTGTATCTGGCGGTGGTGGTTTGTGTGTTTGTATGCAGAGGTTGGGTTTTCCACCCACTGAAGAAGACCCGCCTCTCTCTCTATGTATATATGTCTGACCACAGTACTCATTGTCTACCTTGCGTGACTCATCTCCCCTCTGTTTTCACTTTACCACTTTTTTTTAATCCCTTATTTTATCCTGTAGCTCATCCTCACATCTCACTCCTCCATTTAATCGTTTCAGTATTCCCGCCCTGTGACCTCCCCCCTATGTTCACCTCATCTTGGCTAGTTTGATTTCGTTCTCTTTTAAAGGAGGTTAGAGGAGTGGGTATCTGTGCATAATGGACACTCACAGCCAGGGACTGATTCCCAGCACGAAGCTCACGGTTGAATCCGGGCAGCCGTTATTGAGCAACCTCCACGACCGCTCGCTTTCCTTTTAAAACGAATCAACACAGACGGAAAAATGGCAGGCACTTAGAAGACACCGGCTGTGCCCCCCCCCCTTCCTCCTCCTCCTCCTCCCCCTCACCACTCCGGACTTTGTTTTTTTTCTCCCTGTGATCATATTTGTATTTGTTTAAGAGCTGAGACCATGGAGATTTATGGCCTTGACACTGATAAATATGAGTTGTTGCTCTCCTCTTTCTCTTCTCTCCCTCTCCCTCTCTCTTGCTCTCTCTCTCTCTGTGTCAGGCCAGTTTAAATGTAGGCCAGGCCGGCTGCCATGTAGTGTTTCTTTTACGCGCCTTTTCTGTGTCATGGATTAAAAAGCCCCCTGTTTCTGTGCAACACCTGCACCACGGTATTGGAAGTGGGCGAACTGCTAGTCTGGTCTTTGGGTTCTCTCCTCTGCTGTCTAATGTGTGACAGTAGAAACATCTCCACATGTTGTTGAAAAGCCTTCAGAGCATCTCACAATAAATAACGCTGGCCCAGCAGCAGATGTTGCACAGGGCAGCCTCTTTTCCACGCCTCTTAACCAAATACATTTGGCCACAGCCAGAGATCTGCAGCCCTCTCCAGGCACACTGCTGAGAGGCTGGAAAAGGAAAGCGAGAGAGAGAGAGGGATGGAGGGGAAAAAGAGAGCAAGAGAGAGAGCATGTGAGGCAGAATATACAAGCTGCTCTCCTGGCCTTGGTGGTTTAACTCACGTTGACAGCATTATGTGCCCATTCGTCTTCTGAGTATTATGCTCTGTCTCTCTTTTCCTCTTTCTATTGCTGTCTGTCTGTATCTGTCTCTCGCTTTCTTGCTCTCGCTGTCTCTCTCCTCTTCTAACGTCTCTGGCTATCCGATGCTCTATGCAGCGTTAAGTGCATTAGTAACTGACAGCCATGTTAGATGACAGATTGACCACTATGCTGGGCCTGGGTTGTCTAACTCTGGTTCTGGTCCTTAGCCACACCATCATCATTACTCTCTCTGGCCTATTGATCTGCCTGGGAGAGGGGCCTTAGGCCTGGGTGTCCAAACCATACAGTAAACCCTTTTACTACATCTGATACTCCCCCTCTCTTCAGTGTCCCTGCCACCAGCCTGTGGCCAGCTGTCAAGGGTGCCGACGATTAAATTAATCTTTTTGCTCTTTGCTTTTATGTCCAATGCCATGGAGCTTTGTATGGATGCTAAATGCACGATACTAAACTGAAAAGGGGGAGCGAGGCATGTTTGTGGGCTCTGATGTTGGGAGTCCCCTGTGGCATTTTATGTACTTACATTGTTCGGACTTGTCGGGAAATAAATGCTGGCCTCGTCCTCCTCCTGAAGTTTATCCGGGGTGTTTTAAGAGAAAAATAAGATGTGCGGACGGTGGGACCTAGCAGATGCTAATTAGGTGAATAATTGGGTTGCAGCGTTCTGTTCCAGTGGCAGCGTGAGTTGAAGAAGCTGAAGACTGGGGGCCGCCTTTTAAAAGCAGCGCCCCATCTGGACTTGATAGCCTATTCCCAAGTGGGGCATACAAACTTCTGCTACAAATATTGTGCACTGATGATAGACATAGCCCATGGCAACAGGACTGATCAAGCAAAGCAAATGGACTCCCAATTGCAGGGCCAGAAGGCAGGAGGGAAGGGGGAGGAGGTGGTGGTGGTGGGGGGGGGGTGTCTGCTCTTGAGTGAGTGAACTAACTGGAGCAGGACAGGGGGAAGGAGACCAAACATGCCCCCCGGGGGAACCACAAGAGCCCCCGCCCCTCTTTCTTTCCCCACTGCCACAACCAGCGCCACCCCCCCCAACTGTATGGGCCCACTCTCGCTGGGCTAGCAGGGGTCCCCGTGGCTTTTATGTGGGCCCTTGTTCTCCACAGAGTAACCCTCCAACCCCGTGAGTGAGCGCTTTTATGGCTTTTTGAACTGCGCATCAGGCTAATTTGTTGTCGTTCAAAAGTCTTACCGCCCCATCTGTCTCTCTTACTGTTTTGTCGGACTTTCACTGGGTGCAGAACTATCTGTGAAGAGGCACACAAAACTTTTAAAATTTCCTTTACAAGAACAGAAATATTAGACCAGGCGACGAAGGAGTAGTCGTTTTTTTCCCCTCCCCCTGAGCAGAGGCCACGGTGGAAAAGGAAGTAGAAATAGGTCTCAACGTGAATGTCGGGGACAAAGAGAAACGACACAATCAAATGGTGGCTCTTGCTTAATGTTGAGGTGTTTTGCGTCTCTAAAAAGTGGCGGCCGGTGGCTGCTTGTATAACCCGGTGGGTTGAACACTGGGCTCTAACTTGAGGCCTGTCCCGTCTGCTTCTCCCTCACCTCCCTCAGCGCACCACTTTCCTGAGGCCCCCCCCCCCCATTTTCTGAAAGCTGCTTCACGTTTGTCACGGTGTGGGAGGGCCCTCCTGAAGGGGCCAATGACCGGAGGATGAAAGGAACTCCCTCTGTTTGTCTCTGGGAACAAAGGTGTAATTATGCCCCCATTTAAGAACAGTAAATTAATCTACCCTTTCACTTTTATGGAAGCTGATTTTTTTTTTTTTTTTTTTTTTTTTGGGCGGCTGCAGGACAGAGCCGGAGTGGCAGTAATTGAAGAGCATGGCGGTAGCTCTCATTAATGTCTCCCCGTGGATGTATGGATCCCTCTTCTTGAGGATCAGATTGAGGCCCATGGGTCATATTTGCAAAACTTGCAACAACCAGCTTTAAAATCACTGGTCTTAAGGGGGTCCATGTGGCGTGGCGGTCTATTTCATTGCCTACCAACATGGGGATCGACGGTTCAAATCCCCGTGTTACCTCCGGCTTGGTCAGGCGTCCCTACAGACACAATTGGCTGTGTCTGGGTGAGAATCCGGATGTGAGTATGTGTCGTGGTGGCTGCACTAGCACCTCCTCTAGACGGTAGGGGCGCCTGTTCGGGGAGGAGGGGGAACTGGGGGGAATAGCATAATCCTGCCACACGCTACGTCCCCCTGGCGAAACTCCTCACTGTAAGGTGAAAAGACTCCACATGTATCGGAGGAGGCGTGTGGTAGTCTGCAGCCCTCCCCGGTTCAGCAGAGGGGGTGGAGCAGCAACCGGGATGGGTCAGAAGAGTGGGGTAGTTGGCCGGATACAATTGGGGAGAAAAAGGGGGAAGAAAAAACAAAAGCTCACTGGTCAGACTATAGTAACTTATCTGAGACCTTGACAGGTAGACTGACCGCACGTTGTCCATCTTGGGAGAGAGAGCTCTCCTCTGTTGCTCTCCCTGAGCCTTCCTCCTATTTTTTCTCCCTGTTAAAGGTTTTTTTTTTAGGGAGTTGTTCCTTATCCGATGCGAGGGTCCAAGGGCAGGATTTTGTGTTGCTGTAAAGCCCCTTGGGGCAAATTTGTGATATTGGGCTATACAAATAAAATTGACTTGACTGATAATATATAAGCCACAGTATTCTCTGCACTGACACTGTGACATCATGTGACCAGCTATCGCCTACCCAACTTTACTGTTACCTTGGGCCGTACAAATGAAGCTGAACAAGAACTCTCTCTCTCTCTCTCTCTCTCTCTCTCTCTCTCTCTCTCTCTCTCTCTCTCTCTCTCTCTCTCTCTCTCTCTCTCTCTCTCTCTCTCTCTCTCTCTCTCTCTCTCTCTCTCTCTCTCTCTCTCTCTCTCTCTCTCTCTCTCTCTCTCTCTCTCTCTCACACACACACACACACGCCTATATTTTTCTGTAAGCCCTGTGGTAGTCCTTCTTATTCTGTCTGTCTGTGATCTCCTTGGAGTTGCTCCTGCTGTTCTCCAGCCTGACATGAGAGTACAGGTGGAGGGCTGCCTGAAAGGGGAGTCAGGCCCCTGGGGGCCCTCTGTGCGCTCCATTCCTCTCTCTCTCTCTCTCTCTCTCTCTCGCTCTCCAAGCCTCCATAACTCATGACATGTATATTATTAAGCCATTAGATGCTATCAGCCCCTTTTGAATGATTTCATTAGCCCAGAGGTGCTTCTTTTGAGCGAGAAAGAAGATGATGCATATTCATTGGGGCAGGGATATCAGTGCAACCCCCTCGCCCACCCACACACACACACACACTCTCTCTCTCTCTCTCTCTGTCTCACCTCTCTCTTTCACCTCTCTCTCACCCCCTCCTCTCTCTCACACACACACTCTCTCTCTCACCGCTCTCTTTCACCCCTCTCTCTCTCTCTCATACACACACACACACACACACACACACACACACACACACAGTCCCAGCTCACCACTCCACCCAGCTCACACACAACAGACTCTTGTGCTCCTCACATTGTGGGACCTTGAAGCACTCACAGACACACACACAGACAAACACACACACAGACACACACACACACACACCCCACCCCCCTTTCCCTCATCATTCATCAGGACAGATCCAATCACTGATAAGTAAGGAAGAGGAGAGAGATAAGGCTACTGTGGGAGTCTTTAACGCCCCCCCCCCCCATTCACCAGGACAAATAGCTGTTTCAATACACGGCTTTTTTAACCCTGAAAATATACTGTTTCAGATCTTTAAGATAAGTGCATGACCTTCCCAAATGCAAAAGGTGGGACAGACGTAGCTTAATTTAGATGATAAAAATGTGAATTTATTATGTTTCCTTTATTCCATTCCAGGTAGCACATTCTCATCAACATCCGGATTGTATGCGGGCAGCAACTCTCTGACTAACTCAACTGGATTCAACAGCACACAACAGGTAGCCGTACTCTCAATTGCTTTTCATTCATGTTGCTGATTCACCAGTCGCTCGAGCGATCGCCCCCATATGATCCAAAACTACAGACTTCTGCCCAACCTGGAAACCTCTCTGAAACATGCATAGTCAATATGTAGCATTTCATCCGTGACAGATTCAAACATGAATCACTCAGGATGTCAAAACCTTTGTAGACAGGGATTATCTGCTTCCCCCAACACATCTGTATTATGCCACAGACGGAAAATGGAAAGACAAAAAAAAAACACCAAGACAGATCACTGTCCAGATGTAGGGCAGAAGAGACATGTGTTTGCATTTATGTTTTGGAATCTGCACTGTAAAGTAGCAACAGTGGTGCAGGGCATATCTCACATTACTCTGCCATACCTCTTCTCCCCCCCCCCCACCCTATCTGCTGCTGTCTGTCTTTCTACCTCCACCTTCTACCTTTAAATCTTCCCACTCTCTTCTATTGTACTTCATCTTCCTGCCTCTCTTTCTATCTATCCATCTTTCTGTCTATCGCTCTTTGACTGCCAAATTTTCCCTCCTCTCTCTCTCTCTCTCTCTCTCTCTCTCTCAAAAACCGCATTTCCATCCAAGTATTTTTATGCAAATTCTATGCAAATTTTAATTTCCCCTCGGGGATGAATAGTGTTCTGATTCTGATTTTGAAAAAAAATAATAAAGAATAGCCCCTTGGAAAAGTGGGTTTCCTGCTGGTGCTCCGGTTTCCTCCCACAGTCCAAAGGTCAGGTGAATCGGCCATACTAAATTGTCCCTAGGTGTGAATGTGTCAGCCCTGTGATGGCCTGGCGGCCTGTCCAGGGTGTCTCCCCGTCTGCCGCCCAATGACTGCTGGGATAGGCTCCAGCATCCCGCGACCTGAATTTGGATAAGCAGCTTGGATAATGAATGAATGAATAAAAAAAAACTTGATGGAAATGGCAACTATCATTAAAATCCTCAAAATGTGCATCAAAGTTTATTTGATATAATGAAATGCAATACATTGCAATGGAATTGCATTTTCCGAATTAAGAAAAAGCAAACAGAATTTATGATCACCTGTTTCTGTCATCTTAACTGGTCCATCTTTCTTTTAGGTGTCTAAATAATAATAATAATAAGAAAGCCACTTTATTTTGTTCATTGTACAGTTGTTCGTTTACAATGAATGTGTTCTCTGCATTTAACCCATCCTATTGTATAGGAGCAGTGGGCAGCTGCAGCGCCCGGGGACCAACTCCAGTTATTCCTTCCTATTGCCTTGCTCAGGGGCAAAGGCAGGAGTATTTACCCTAACATGCATGTCTTTTTGATGGTGGGAGGAAATCGGAGGAAACCCACGCAGACACGGGGAGAACATTCAAACTCCACACAGAAAGGACCTGGGACGGCCTGGGGTTCGAACCCAGGACCTTCTTGCTGTGAGGTTACAGTGCTAACCACTGGGCCACTGTGCCGCCCTAAGGATGTATGACATAGGACACGTGGGCCTACGTTGAGGCTTTGATTCTTTCGAACAGACCTGATGGAAATGCACCTAAATTCGCAGGATTTATTTTGAAAGATGGATGGAAACATCATTTTTGACCTTGCTTTGACTCTCTCTCGCTCTCGCTCTCTCTCTCTCTCTCTCTCTCTCTCTCTCTCTCTCTCTCTCTCTCTCTCTCTCTCTCTCTCTCTCTCTCTCTCTCTCTCTCTCTCTCTCTCTCTCACTGCAGGACTACCCCACTTACCCAGCCTTTGGGCAGGGCCAGTATGCTCAGTATTACAACAGCTCACCCTACACCTCGCCCTACATGACAAGTAACAACACCAGCCCCAGCACGCCCTCCACCACCGCCACCTACACTCTTCAGGAGCCCCCCTCTGGTATCACCAGCCAGGCCCTCACGGACAACCCAGCAGGTACAGATCATATACATAAGGATTTGGATCCTAGCTATAGCGATGTGTGCTGCAGCATGTGCCCTTCCACTGATGCCAAGCAAAAACCGAGATGTAGACTCTAACCCTAACCTGGATAAGAGCGCCAGATAAAACACCTCAATTTAAAGTTTGAATGTAAATATATTAAGTCATACACGTAGGTACAGATTCATGCAAAAACATACAAAGACAACGTACGTGTTTCTCATATGCAACAGATGTCTGGCTTGGTGTAAAAGTGCTCTTTAGGGTATCACGTCGGGCATCAGGAATAACATGCTGACATGTGACAAGCACAGAGAATGAAGTGTAAACTCAATACAGAAAAAGATTTTATCCCATAATTGCTCATGACATTAATGCGTTGTCTGGCAACAGTGCATTCATGATATCATTTATAAGCCGGTCAGAATTTATAACTGCATTTGAAATTGTCATCAGTCGATACTGAAGACATTAGGCTCCAAATAAACATAATTATAAACGTGAGTGACATCTGTACTTTTCCTCTGCGATATGTTTTGTGTTGATCCCTCACTTGTCTGTAGCCTGGCATTGAACTCAGTGAGTTTTAAGGAGCGTTACATTTTCTTATGGTGTCAATATTTAGTAATTTTTGATAATTTTACTCAAAGGTTTGCTTAATCGTCGAGGTATGTAGTCAATAACACAAATGGCCACCTAAGCTTGGCTTGAAGCAAAAAGATAGCCTATCTTTGGTGCACACTTTTTATATTCCCTTCTTCCCTCTTTCCTTTGTTTCAGTAGAGTACAGTACCATCCACAGTCCATCAACCCCCATTAAAGATTCAGATTCGGATCGATTGCGCCGGGCCTCGGATGGAAAGTCACGTGGCCGGGGGAGAAGGAACAACAACCCATCACCGCCGCCCGACTCCGACTTGAGGTAGGGTGAGCCTACTACCTTGGCGACAGACGGCCTCGCCCTGTCTGAGGCACAGGCATGCTAATCCACTTACTATATGGCTGCCACACCAGCTCAAACACTTGATGGGCATTAATTCTTAAAGATTTGATTCCTTAACTATAAATGGGGTACTCATGCATTTTGGATGGGATGACATCACAAAATAAATATCTTATATTAAGTTCTCATGTACGCCTTATGAATAAAGTATAAGGTACGTGGATAACAGTGCGTTCGGTGCATCGAGTCAGCGTGGGATTGAATAATGTATTCTCGTCTTCTGAGGCCAAACAGACTGTCGTTGTGAGTCACAACGGGACTGTTACACCGTGTGCCATGAAACACTTTGGTGTGTGTATGAATGTCAAATAGCGGCCATATGTCAAAATAAACCCACGGTGATCCAGGCAGCTCTTCATTAATATGATATTAATTTCAAAGCGGTTAATAGCACCCATTACAGCGCTGACATCATGGCATGTTAACATATCTAGTTAATTAGTTTGTCACTATTGATTGCTCTAATGTAAGGGGCAGTGGATGGATGGCGTGCGGTGGGCTGATGGGGAGGGAGCATTGCGGTGACCAACCCAAGCAAATGGATCTGGGTCCCTGTGGCGCACAAATACACACTCCTGCTCTATTGACCAGGGCGGATCACCTTGCAGGCCTACAGAGTGCACCATTGATTTTGCTTCTTTTCTCTCTTATTTTCCTTTGTTTCTTTCTTTTTGCCTTTACCCCCCACCAACAAACCCACCCAACCGCCCCATACCCCCTCCCTCATGTCTCCAGCGAGTGTTCATCTGGGACCTGGATGAAACGATCATCGTTTTCCATTCCTTGCTCACGGGGTCTTACGCCAACAGATATGGACGGGTGAGTGACATCAGACTTTGGCAGTAGCCGTGCACTTCATCAACAAAACACACACACACACACACACACACACACACACACACACACACACACACACACACACACACACACAAAATGATTGGACGGGGTGGATGGCCAGCGAGAGGAGGATAGGTTTCACTCGGCTTTGATTTCATAATGAAGAGATAGAACAGAACTCAATGTACAGATAATTGTTTCTTTTTTAAATAGGCCCAATGAGGCCTGGGAAGTATTTGCCTGCTCGCTGCAGCTGTTGGAGCTATGCGGGGCTGGTCGGGGCTCGGCTGCAGGGGCTCACAACAGTTGCACCCTGGATGTCTATTGACACATCTTAAGTGTTCCTTTCTCCTTCAGAAATGCCACATTGTTAGTTTAATTAAGTGCTTCTCAATCCGGCCCTTTCAAGCAAAGATTTCCCAGGAGAACTTGGCAGGAGACTAAGACCACCAAATGTAATTTGGTCAAAACCAGAAAGGCAAGCTCCCCTTAAGTCTTTTCTTGATTAAGGCTAAATTAAGTCTTTTTTTTCTTTGTTGTTATTGATATTAATATGGAAAATTGCTTGTGTATACATACATTTGAATATCATGCAAGCTCGACTGACATAAAACATGTTGTTTTGGGAAGCATATTTTGTGCTCCCGTGTTGTTGCATATGCTCATTTAAACATGAGAAGTTTACTTTTCCAGGCTCTGATATTTATTATTTATTATGCTGCATAAATTGCCTCCTCTAAATTTAAACTTTCAAAACAAACAATTTGGGAAATAAGACAATCCCCTATTCTCATGGCCTAGTTGAGGTCATAGGTTATATAGAATCCTCTGTGTGCATCATCCATATATGTATATATGTGTGTGTGTGTGTGTGTGTGTATATATGTAGATATATAAAACATGCATTTATTATTATTTTATTCTGTATTTTCCTTGCAGTGGGTCAGTGTTGATGTTTTAGTCTAGAATACAGAATTTCTTTTTCCTGGTTGTTTTGGGTGTTCAGTTTTCTCTTTTTGATGTAGAAAATGACATATTGGCTCTCATATGTCACCGAGCTTAGTGTCTGCGGCCCGTGCTCTGTAGCTTTGTTCTGGTATGAGGGGGTGTTTGATGGGGGCAGTGTTTTGTTTTGGGGGTGAAAGAGGCCTGCCCCGCGACCCTCCACTGTTTATTTACTTTATCCTTAGCCCTGCATGCTGGGTAAAGAGAGAAAGGCTTAGGGAGCTGTGGTTCTGAGATGAGGGCCTCTCCAGCCCCTCCACCCACCTAGACACACACTCACACACACACACACACACACACACACATAGGGTCCTCCGGTGTGCCCCTCTGAAACAGGAAACACTCCTGACTCCATAAGGGCCTGCTCCGTCAGACATCATATAGGACGTGACAGCCGCTAAAGGCTCTCTCACTCTCTCTTTTCCTGCTCCTTCCCTCTCCCCCCACAGCCTGTCCCAGTCTCTCCCTCACTCAGTCTCGGTCTCTGTCAAGCACTAACCTCCTGATGCAATCCTTCCAAAGCAATATTATTATCATCAAGGCCCGGGCTGTGAGGAAACACAATAACACCCAGCCTACCACGGAGCACTCCTCTCGAAGCCTATCACAATCGCAGATCTGTAAACTACCTCGCAATAGAGTCAGACAGCAGACACCCCCACAACCCCCCATTACCTCCTGCCCCCACCCCCCCAAACACCAACCCACCCGTTTCTTGTCTGTCATACATGTCATTCCTATCCCTATCACAGTGGCATAAACAAAAAGTTACAAAACTGTGTGTTTTTCCCCTAGCTGCTCTAAGTCCACTATAAATAGATCTGTATCTGAGTGAGCACACACACACACACACACACACACACACAAACACACACGAGCTTTCGCTCTCTCACTCTCTCTCTCTCTCTCTCTCTCACTCTCTCTCTCTCTCTCTCTCTCTCTCTCTCTCTCTCTCTCTCTCTCTCTCTCTCTCTCTCTCACCAACCATGCATGCAGACCCACACATGTACACACACCCACACACGTACACACACACACACACACACTACTGTGCTTATCAGTTCTCTTAATTGGCATCAAGGCAGCTCGCCCCCATAAAGCTGATGGCTGAGGCCAGCTGTGCTACAATTGGGCCGGCTGGGGCTCGAGCTTAAGAGCGGTGGTAGGGTGGGGTGGGGTGGGGGTGGGGGCGGCTGAGGGGCTGAGAGGGGGACTTGGCGCCCATGCGGATGGCACTGACGTCCCGGGACAGGTGGTGCTGGAGCAGTGACAGCAGCAGCCCTTTGGCCCTTTGGCCTGCTTATATTCTAACTCCCTCACTGACTGATTGTTTAGGTTTAATTGGGGAGGATTCAGTCGCTCCGGGAGA
>NC_079229.1:5401717-5429217 GCF_029633865.1 Lampris incognitus
GATGAGTATTGTACTAACATGAATTCTTATCACAGTCTGAGTACACTGACTATACAAGTACAAGAAAAAAATATGCTGTGTTGTAAAGAAAACAGTCTAATCACCAAATTAAACTATAAGACTTGAAGACATGTTTTTTTCCTGAGCTCTCAAATAGTTTTAAATAGAAAATGCTATAGGCAAATATCATATATGTCTAGGCCGCCACCGTCCTCCTTAATTTTTTTTTTTTTTACAAATTGACTACAGATCGAGGTAGGGAAAAAAGTGAATATTTTTATACCTTTTTTTCATTTCCTGTTCTATATTCTGGGCAAAACTGTCATGCTATGAAGGAAAATGAACTTTCTAAGGTCATAATAATAACACGATTAACTATATATATCTCTATAAATGTCGCCCTGATATGTACATTCACTGTTCTTTTTTTAAAAAAGAAAAAAAAAAAGGCACACGTTGTTGCCGACTCATTAACTATTACAGTGTTGTTCGCTCTTCTCCCGGTTTTATCTTACAGACAGTGCGAGCATATCGCCATTACCGTGCGTGTCGCGTTACTGACGGAGATCACGATTTAAAGAGAATTTTGCTTGACGCAGCACAGCGCCCTTATTCCTTCTTGCTGCCAGCGGATAAAGTGATGCATTTTTTGAGGCGATGAAACGAATTCATAACAACACACCATCAGGGAAAGACACGAAGCTAATGATCTTGGGGGGGGGACATATTTGGGGGGGGGCTCTGACATCATCGAGACAGCACTTGAATGATGCATCGGTGTAAGTATGTGGAGAATGGCCTATTTACGATTAAGGCTGTGACCCCCGGCTCCTCTAAATCCCACCGGCCCTCCCGAGAAGACGCGCGCTTTTACTGCGTTCATTAAAGTCCGTGGCGTTTCTGATGACTATTCTGGTCCCTTCTGGAGGGTCGTAAACAAAGGCCCAAACTTTCTTTCAAGTCTGTCTAATGTCCCCCTTTTATAGGAGCACAGCACTCAGGAATTTAAGAGCAAATTCCTTACGCGTTGTTAATTGAGCTGCTTACAGTGACCATCATCACACACACACACACACACACACACACACACACACACACACACACACACACACACACACACACACACACACACACACAGCATAACGTACTCCTTATTAGGGGTTCTTTCTGTCCGATAATGTTTGTGTTCTCCCATTTTTCAGGATCCTCCAACGTCCGTCTCATTAGGCCTGAGGATGGAAGAAATGATTTTCAACCTGGCTGACACACACTTATTCTTCAACGACTTAGAGGTGCGTGAGTCTGTGTGTGTGTGTGTTTGTGTTTTCCCTATAATTTACGCTTCCCCCATGCTCACCGAGTAGTCTGTTTTCTTGCTCTGTCCAAATACCTCCACATCACCCTGTGATGTTGTTAGCGGTCAGGGTCCTCCTGTACTATTTACGTGCAGTTTAGGATGTATATAAATGAGTCACAACAGGAGGGTCTGCATGATGGGAGGAGGAGTAGGAACAGTCCGGCGTCGTTTGAGCCAGAGCAGCAGCAACCATTTCATAGCGGGTAGCCCATTTCTCAGTTACCCTGTCCCATAGTGGTGAGGTATTACCACCGACCCCGTGGGACACCATGAATTTTACATGCGCTGTCAGTCTCAGTCGTCCCCGGGTCGCCAGTTTCTGCCTCCACCCCACCCCCCTCCCTACTGCCAACCCGCTCCCATGGCGGCCGGTGCAATTTGTCAGGCTCTAGTGTTTCTGCGCCCATTCTGTCTGTCTGTGTGTCATGCTGTGTGCTTGGTGTCGCTGTCCACCTACACCACAGACCCTTCAGTCACGGCATGAAATAATCCAGCACCCCCCCCCCCCCCCACACACACACACACACTCCCTTCTCATCCCCACTGGTTCATGTTTGGTTCGTGTAAATTCTGCCCCCGGGGCAAAGAATACAGGGATCAAGGATGGGGAGGTGAGATGAGGGGATTTAGGTGGAGGGAGGTCTGGGTGTCTGAATGCGTGTCTGAGTTGTCTGCTCCACCCTGGGGAGAGGTGAGCCAAAGACCAGAGGGTCAGAGATGCCTATTGGCTAAGGCTGTGCACACAGACATGTATGTGCCACATGCGTGCTCCATACTTCATTTGTGCGCACACACACACACACACATTTTGCCTGCTGTCCAGGCTCAACTCGGGTTCGACCCAAATATAAAATCTGCTCAGACCAAATTATCAGCCTTATATTGAAATAATTAACAAAGCAGCAAGTGTCTACTATCTTCCCTCCAAATCTCTGACGAAACTTCCTGTTTATTTCGTTTTCTTTTTCTGTCTTCCCTCGTTTTCTTCTCTCGTTTGCTCGCCCTCCTCCCGGTCGTTCGGAAGCCCTCGGTGTCCTGCTTTAGGTCGACCTCGCAGCAGTGGAAATGTTTTGCCTGAGACTTAAGTGTGAAGAGATCTGCGGCCCCTATGCCAGGTCTCATTAGTTGCCGCCATGTTCTGCTCCTTCACATAAAGCAAGCTGAGAGGAGAAACTAAAAAAGGAGAGAGAGAGAAAGAAAGAGCGCCGTAGAGAACGAAAACGCTGGTGCTCGCCCAGACAGACGGGTGACGGAGAGATTCCAAACGCAGTCATCGTGATCAAAGTTAATTGGCTGCAATTGGCTGGTTAAATATTTCCTTATGCCCTGGCCATGTAGGATCCAGTGTAGCTGCACTTTATTTAATAGATGTGCCCCAATCATTTGAAAAAAATGGCAGTTTGTGACAACGCTTTAAATGTGGTTTTGCTCAACATCTGTCCCGTGTTTTGATTTCTTTTCATGTGTGATGAAACTGTTCGCAGATGAATTGGCAGCTCAGACTGCTTATAAAATTATTTGAATGTGCAATGCACATTTTTCTTGTTCTCTATCTTAGTAACGGAATTATTACATTTCATTTTGAAACTTTAAAAGCCTGCCATTTTTTTTCCCCCAGCTGAAAGCAGTTTCGTCAGCATCCTTGACGAAAATAGCGATCCGCGGTCTGATGCGAGGATGCATTTTAGAATAGCCTACGTGTGGGCGTCCGGGTGGCGTGGCGGGTCTATTCCATCGCCTACTGACACGGGGATCGCCGGTTCGAATCCCTGTGTTACCTCCGGCTTGATCAGGCATCCCTACAGACACAATCGGCCGTGTCTGTGGGTGCGAAGCCGGATGTGGGTGTGTGTCGTGGTCACTGTACTAGCGCCTCCTCTGGTCGGTCGGGACGCCTGCTCGGGGGGGGGGGGGGGGGACTGGTGGAGGGATAGCGTGATCCTCCCACGCGCTATGTCCCCCTGGCGAAACTCCTCACTGTCAGGTGAAAAGCAGTGGCTGGCGACTCCACATGTATCGGAGGAGGATTGTGGTAGTCTGCAGTCCTCCCTGGTTCGGCAGAGGGGGTGGAGCAGGGACCAGGGCGGCTCGGAAGAGTGGGATAATTGGACGGGTAAAACTGGGGAGAAAAAAAAGGGGGGGGGGGGTAAAAAAAAGAAAGAATATCCTACATGTGGCCCGCTCACCGAACGTTTCCCCCATTGTCATTAGACGTCACTGCAGATATAATTCCAGAAGAGGAGAAACAGGCCCTCTGGCCAGTGTATTGATCTCTCCTGTTTAGCTGAGCGGGGAACATGTGGGGTGTTAAGTGGGAGTTCTCAGCGAGGCCTGACCAGTTGTGTTTCCTCTCGGCTGATTTACAGTCCGTCCATCTCAGATAGAGCTAAATGGAGTCCAAACTATAAATACCGGAGCCAGCAGCAGTTATGTATTTAAGCATGTGCAGAAATGCATATGGTCCATCTAATTTAGTCTAAGCCATAAAGGGAGACCCCAGAGGCTGTGCAGGAACACAGGTGCAGAGTTAGTGGCCTGACGGTGTGTGTTAGTGTGCCATCGAGGTCTTAGCACTCTGTTGTCCAACTACCCCGTGCGGGAGTGCATTAAACACAGACTCTGACTCTTTGCTGCTTGCTGTGCATGCTTGTCCTTGACTCATTTGCTTTTATGAGACTGGAGAATTTCTGTCTAAATTAAAGCAGACCGAGCCATTCGAACGCCTCCAGGTTGTTTACAGGCCCTGCGAACAACACGCTCATGCATGTTAATTGTGCTCCACCAGGAGGACATGTTGTGTTTCTTGGAAAGCTTGTGTGTGTGTGTGTGTGTGTGGTGTGTGTGTGTGTGTGTGTGTGTGTGTGTGTGTGTGTGTGTGTGTGTGTGTGTGTCTACCTACGCATGTGTGTGTCTGTGTGTTCATGCATGCATGTGAATGGAGGTCGGTCCGTGTTGATAGAGCTGGTGAGTGACGATTCTGTAGAAAGTCATAAAAAGAAAGAGGGCATGCCGAAGGGGTCAACAGGGATCAGTTTCATCCTCCTCCCTCTCTCTCTCTCTCTCTCTCTCTCTCTCTCTCCTCTCTCTCTCTCTCTCTCTCTCTCTCTCTCTCTCTCTCTGTCTCTCTCTGTCTCTCTCTCTTTCTTTTTCTTTCTCACACTCCCCAGCCTTTTTTTTCCCCTCCTCTCTCTTTTCCCATTTGCTCCATTGTTAAATGCTGATGCTGTTAAAGGTGGGCTCTGGAAACACTGTACCTCCTCAAAAAGCCTCCCTATACACACACACACACACACACAGAAAGCAGAGCCTCGTGTATTGATTGCACTGGCTGCCCAGCGTGCGAGATAAGGCCGTGCAGAAGGGGGGCAGTATTGTATATACAGCACAATCTGTTTTTATCATCAAAACGCTTGCTCACTGAAGGGTGTATTACAAAAGTAATTGGCGGCAATACGATCCGTATCGATTTGGATGCCAGGTGTATTAATTTTGCTCAATAGAAGTAGTATTTGAGTGGCTATATATATATAGTATGACACAAGTATATTTTGGACATGACTTTTTTTTGCAAGGACTCACTTCAGAACTGCATGTGAGATTGATTTAATAGCAGCAGTTTAACAATTTCATTTTGTTTCATATTGCTTTGATGTAAAAATGAATGTGCATACTGTCAATACAACCTTGTGAAATAGTATAGTATATCGTAGCTCAGTTGCGACTTGCGTTATATGTAATTCCATATAACCTCTATGTGAAATATTGCAAACGTACAGCAATATATATTTTCATATGGTTCCTTTTCCCTTCTTTTTTCGTTGCTCATATACACATGTGTCTTTGGCGTATTCACCGTGACACGGGGTCGAGCGTAGTTAATTGATGGTCTGAAGCGATGTGTATAATGAAGTCCTGTGAGGCTGAGCTCACGGCGCAGACTGACAGCTCTGCTGTGACGCGGGGTGTGAGTTTACTGTAGGTGCGCTGCCTCGGCCCGAGCGGTAATGCCGAGCCCAAATGTGGGAACCGGGGGCCACTCTAGCTTGCCCGGTCCCCCCGTGCTCCCTGCTCTGTGGGGTACGGAGGCTGCTGTCTCCCTCCTCCCCGGGTGAGAAAACAACCCCTCGCTGTCTGGAGGAGAAAAGGGCATGGGGGCAAATCACTTGCAGGGAGGGGAGCAGTGAGTGGGAGAGAAGAGAGAGAGAGAGAGAGAGGCCTCCAAAGGTGGGAACATTTTAAATTACCCCTGTGATATCACCACATTCACACCACGTGCGCACGCACACACACACACACCATTTTTTTGCAGCTTAGTCACTAAACACTCTATACACACACACACACACGCACACACACACACACACACACACACACACCACACACACACACACACACACACACACACACACACACTTTTGGAGCAGCCCTGTAATACTGCAAACACACTGCCTTTTATAGCTCTCAGACTGCAGCCTCATGGTTGAAACCTCCTCTGTCACTCTCACCCAGGGGCTGGCTGTTAATGAGAGATGCTATGAAATGCATGGTTACGTTTACCTAGCCGCTGGAACGGCCCTCCAGAGCCTCTTAGTGCAGAGCCGTTCTGTAGGTTTTATGTCCCGCTGTTGGATGTCAGATCCAGTTCGTGCCATTCAACAACCTTGTTATTCTTGGTTGTTCTTTTAAGAATAACCTTTGCAGAGTGGAGTGGCGTTACATTTGACACACTGTTTTTTTAATTTTCAAATGAAGTCAATTAATCGATCTGTTAATTTAATTCACACGGAGCTGCGTTTAATTTGTTTCTGTTGAGGATCAGCACTCTTTGATGGTCGCGATCTTGGCCGAGTTGTCTCGGTGCCTTCGGCAAAAAAAATGAAACATTAGCAGTGAGTGACAAATAAGAAGGCTGTCTTTCGGTATATTTCGACCATGTGGGCTAAAGCTGGTTTGTGCAGACTGAAACGGCCATTTTCTATCGTTTGCCTGGCTCGGAAGGCACAGCAGCAGCCACCCTGCCACGCTGTTCGACTCTGCTCCCTCAAATCCCGAGGCGGAGACCGTGGATGTGTTTTGGAAAGACTAAAAAGAGACGGTTGGAGGTTTCAATGCCCGTCCATCCTCTCTCGACAGGGCTCTCTCCAGCCCCCGGCCGCGACCCCCGAACCTTAGCCCCCGCGTATCCACGAGCCGAGTGTACAGCGGATGGAAAGTGTAGCATTGGTAACTGTCGATGACGAATGATGGTATTTAGGGATGTATTTTAAAGGAGACAGCACCTGCACGGTATGGTCTGCAGAGGAAGAGAACTGAAATGAGGAGGGATGTGTCCAGGCAAAAGTCTACTTGGCAGAAACACTCATGTTCTTTATGGGAAGGCGTGTTTAGGGGGATACAAATGCTGAAATGTTTGAGATTTGATATTGCATTTAATATTATTCTCCTTGAGGTTTGGTTTGGACTTGCCCTGCCAGAAATAGTTAGTAATGGGAAGCAGTTCATCCATCAAGTGTACCTAATTCATACCTTTAGATTGTTTTCACTGCCTCCCCATGGATTGTTTTATGTCTTTCCAGTTATTAACAGAAGGGTTAAAGACCACTTTGTGAAATGGACCTTCTGTGAGTCTCATTTGCTTCCCCTCGCTCCCCCTCATTCGCCTTTCTCGATGGCGTGTGAATTTGTGTAAAAGCAGCATGGGGCTCTCTGTACCTGTTGCTTTGTTTTGGCGCTGCTGTTTGAATTCCAGGACTGTTGAAGCACAGATTGTGGATTGGAATGAAGTGGGTTCGAAGAACTCGTCTTTTGTTCCCACATCCTGTGGCTGACCCAGGTAATGCCCACCCCCTCCCTCCCCTTAACCCCCCTCCGTCCCATCCCAGACAAGGGTGCCTGTGGTGGGAACGTAGAGAGGGGAAGTTGCTGGGGGTCACAGACCACGGGTGTGGTGGTGGTGGTGGTGGAGGGGGGTGATAGGGGTGTGGTGGGGGGGGCGGGGAGGGGAGGGGGGGATGACAGTCTCTGCCGGTGGAGTGGCGGCATTGAGAACCTCGCGAACCGTGGATGAGGCTTTTTCACATGGCATTAGCCTGTAGGGCCACAAGGAATGCTCTGATGACGGCTGTTATCGCTCACACTGCGGCTTTGCCCCTCCATCCTAACCCCCCACCCGTGTCACACACACACACACACACAGCTCACCTGTAGAGCAGATGAGAGAAATGGCAACAGAGAGAGACTGAAGGTGGGGACTGTCTCTGCAGCAGCAACTTCGACCTTGGCAGCTACAACGCCGCTAACGGTTAGCTCATCAGACTGCGCAGACAATTCAGGGTTTTGGATATTGTGCGTTGCAGAACACACTCCCCCCCCCACCCCGCTATCTGTGACTGTTGCATTCACCACTCTGAGCGCTTCCAGGGGCCTACAGGAAGACTCCGGCCGTCATCGCTGATTGCTTAATGACAGATGCCAGGAGAACAAAGAGGGCTCTGATAGCTTCCTCGCCAATGAAAAGTTTTCAGCAGTCCAGGGGAAAGAGAATGAGAATGAGCAAGAGCGAGAGCGCGAGATAGAGAGAGACCTAAAAGACCAAAATGTTCTAAAGAGGGAACTGTTTATTTTCCTCTGTCTTCTCCTCTCCAAGTTCATCTGCTCATATTAGCCTTTCTAGGTTGCTATCTCTCTTGTCTTGTTCCACTGAGGATAAGGACCGTCCGACAGTTTAATGAACACAGAAGAACGAAAAATGGGGGGGGGGGTTGCTGATGAATTTAGCAGAAAGACAAAGTGTTTGCATAAGGAGTAATTGCAATGGCTTCTGGTGGAGGGTCTTCACTCCTGCTTACAGTAGGAACATCTGGTGTGAGTTAGCGGTGATTGTAGGTTTTACAGAGACCACTGTTTGCTTGCTGAGGGGAGAACGGGGGGATTCAGTGGAAAAGAGATGTTCAAAAAGTTCTAGGAAATTCCCAGATTGCCCCCGAGATGTGCGACCATTTTGGATGCTTGTCATTCAGTTGTTAGTGTCACGTATAGACGAATGACATAGCCAGAGTAAATAGATTGTACAGTTTTAACCAATAATGAACTTTAACGTCCATTTTCTCTGAAATTTTCCTTCTGAGCACTGAAAACAGTCTGTCTGTCACTCAGTCTGTACCGTTCGCTGACTCCTTGTACGTTGATATCAATACATAATTGATATCAGTTAAGTTACCTTCTCTATATATTTAGCAACCATTACAATTGCAGCTACAAAAAGAGGCGGCAATTAAATCAACAAATCATGAGATTTTATTTCCGCCAACCTTCTATTAAGTATTTCTATGAATTTCCCTCCATTCCCCCCCTTGTTTCATCCAGCCTTATAGGATTACCATTTCATAGTCAATCTGTGTCTCACAACCTTTCCATTCTGTCCAACCGATGCTGTTCCTCTATAAAATGATGCCCGTCTGAATTTTGTGCTGTTTATTCATCGTCCATCGTCACTGCCAGTCCTGCCGTAAGTCTTCCAGTGAGCAAGGCGAGTCGCTAACCTTCCCCAATTCTTTCCATCCAGTTTTGTGTGACTACACTACTGTACTTAACTGGCCTAAAGCTGCCCCATCCGTGGTCGTTAGGCTCCGTGGTGTTTACGAGGCCTTCAGAAGTGGCTCCTAATGAGTGTGTGTGAGGGTTACTGTAAGACATTACCCACAGCCACCTCCTCTGTTAGCCTCCCCAGTCCTCCCAGGGAGCCAGTGCAGAGGTTTATGCCAGCCCCAGCTGGGAGCAGTAATTGTTGAGGGCTGCACATTCTTCCTACCCTCCCCATCCCACACAGACAGACACACACACACACACACACACACACACACACACACACACACACACACAAGCATAAATGCGCACACACACACAAACACCCACAACCACCACCAACTCCACCCGCCAAATCTCTCACTGTGGGTCTTGGACTCTGAAAAACAACTGTTAAATAAGTGTAGTAATATCTATCAAATTAAGAGGCCATGTAAACATGGAATAAAAAGGGAAAGAGGCTGGAAAGAGCACACACGCGCACACACACACACATGCATACACACACACACATCAACACTGCAGGACAGCAGCTGGGTGACAAGAATTCAAAGCCCTTTGTTTTACTTGGCTTTTTGTGTCTCTAAGACATTGCCCATTCACTGAGGTTTGTAGTGTTTATTAGCTTTGCGGATTTGTTCAAGGTTTTAGAAAGAATTTTCATGCTCAGGCAGCACTTAACATAATAACATCAATTAGCTCTAATCACTGAGACATATTTATGTGTGTCGGGTCATGTTGGAGCTTCGGCCCTGGCATCCCAGAGTAGGGCCCTAATTAAAAAGCTGAGTAATATCGTTCTCAGGTATCTGTTTTGGTCCGCGCTGGCTGTCAGACTGGGAAGAGAAACGCGCATTACATGGGCAGAACAAACACGAGGGCCCATTGTCGTCCAACAAGGCCGTGAGAGACGGCACACAGCGAGGCAGCGGACATACCAAAATGAGTTGCGCTGAATGGGCGTGATCACAGTCAAAGAGGTGCCAGGGTTTTGGTTTGTTTTTTTTTCACAGTCAGCTGAATTTGTCTAATTCATCGGCAGGTAATTGCCGAAGAATAGAAGCATTCCAGTCACTTAACAACTGAATGGGAGGTTTTTGAATGGCGTCTTTATGAGGTGTTTAACCGAGGGTGCTTTTTTTGTTTTCCTAGACAAACAGATACGCCTCCTCTAATCCCGCTGTTAAGTACATCCTTACTCGTTTTCAGTTCTTTTTTTGTTGCATAGGATGTGCTTTAACTTGCAGTTTCTCTTCGAGGTCCATTTGGATGACATGCATGTCCTCATGAGAGAGAGAGAGATGCTGACTTTCTTTGCTGTCAGGTGAACAAATTGCTGCTCTCTGTGGCTGTTGAAGATCCACCCGCGGTCGTGTGGAAACAGATAGGGCCGACCTGGTTCAGGAGGCCCCTTTCCTGCGCCACCATGTCTCCAATTGGCAGTCCATCTTCTTAGTGCGAGGGGCTCAGAGCTGGCTCCATGTGAGGTCACTTTGGACCCCCCCCACCCCACCTTCACCTCGCTACCCCCTCCCCTCCACCCCCACCTTATCGTGGTTGCTGCTAGGGCCCTGGAGAAGAGAGGAGAGGAGGGGAGAGCACGGGTTGGGGGGGAAGGTCATGGGGTCAAAGTCTTTTCCTCTTTGGATCTCGGGGCTTGCTGGGAGAGGCTTGGCGAGAGAATGGCTGCATTAGAGCCGGGGTTGGGGGTCAAGATTTTAATTCTGTTAAAGAACAGCTGGTTTGAGTTTCTCCTCACGTCGGCTCTCCCCTCCCTCTCCCCACAAATCCAGGGAGATGAAAAATTTGTTCAGAGGGGAACCAGTAAAATAAAAAAGGTTTACGGTCCAAAGCCCTTACCCTTACCCTCCTCCAGCATTAGGGAGGAATGCAATAACGTCAGCATTTGGCCCCAGTTAGATTGACTTAAAACAAGGAAGTTCTTTCTGTGTTTGGGTGTCTTAACAGCCGGATGAAACTTAATTAAAAAGCTCAAGAAAGTGAGGAAGAGTTTTTCATACTATAAACCAGGGAAACTCTCTCTCTCTCTCTCTCTCTCTCTCTCTTTCTCTCTCTCTCGCTCTCTCTCCCTCTCTCTCTCTCTCTCTCTTGGCTTTCAACGTCCGTGAGATATTGCTGAATGTAACATCCACCAGGTGAACGCTAACCAGTTAAAACAGCTACTTAAACAGAGAAATGTATTTACAATACATATACACACACTTAAAAAAATCAAAAGTTTGGGGACACCTCACTGTGAAGATAAGAACTACCTTCACCTCTTAACACAACTACCGACTGACGTGTGTCGATTGAAAGATGTTTGAATCTTGTCACTTTTTCTTTGCAAAACCACAAAACTAAAGGACAAGCCTTTGGGAATAGTGATACATCCCACCTGTTACCAACTCTTTTCTGATGTCAGAAATCACCCGTAGCTGCCGTTCAGCTGTTAACAACCACCTTTTGGGTAAAACATTTTCAATATGTGCGTCAGAAAATAGTTTGGAAACAGAAAACTGTTACATCATTCTAGCCAAAGCTTATTCGACATGCTAAGGAAGACATGAAGCCGAGTGTTGCATAAATACTATTAGCATACTGCGTTGCATAAATACTATTAGTATACTGTGTTGCGTAAATACTATTAACATACTGTGTTGCATGAATACTATTAGTATACTGTGTTGCACGAATACTATTAGTATACTGTGTTGCATAAATACTATTAGCATAATGTATTGCACGAATACTATTAGTATACTGTGTTGCATAAATAGTATTAGCATTCTGTGTTGCAGAAATACTATTAGCATACTGTGTTGCATGAATGCTATTAGTATACTGTGTTGCATAAATACTATTAGTATACTGTGTTGCATGAATCGTATTACTATACTGTGTTGCATAAATACTATTAGTATACTGTGTTGCATGAATACTATTAGTATACTGTGTTGCATAAATACTTAGTATACTGTGTTGATTAAAAAGTATAACAGCTGATTTATGTCAACAAAACTTTTCAGGGCTTTTTTTTTATTAATTGAAAAGTAACTGAGAAATTTAAACATTACTTAGAAAATAAGAAGATGAGGCTCCCCACATGATTGACTGGTAGTGTTAAGATACACTGTTGAATGAAAACCGTGTATCTGCAAATTTAGCAATTCCTGCGTTAAGGCTTGTGAACTCCCAAATGTTCCTATACAAATGAAAAGTGTCTTACAAATCTTGCGAAAATGCAGCTTTTGGTTACAAAATTGTGAAATAGTTGTGTTTTTTGAACAACCCAAGGACTGTTTCTTGACCCTGTGTATGCTATGTAAGCTAGCTAGCCACTCCAGGCAGGAGTGGGGCAGAATGGAGCTCTGAGCCAAGTCCATCTCCTCCCTGCCCCATGTGAAATGTGTTGATCTGAATGCTGAGGCAGGACTCCCTCACATTTAGGGCTGGCAGAGAGAGGGGGTGGAGAGAGTGGAGGAGTGGGGGGGGGGGGCACTACAGCGCTCCTATAAATGGAAAACTAATAACAGATTTTCAGTCTGCTCTCTCCTGCGCTCTTTTGCCGGCTGGCTGGCTGGCCCCGGGGCTGTGTTGGTGTGTGGCGCAGCAGCAATCAGAGGTCATAATTTCATTGGCGGTTAGCATCAGGTTCAATTTTTCTAGTAGGTTACATTGAACAGAAAATCTGGATTGTGTTACTGTGTACTGGTGGAATCAGTGCAGAGCTGCAGAATCCCTCTCCCTCTCCAAGAGCGGCTAGGCACCCCAAAGGAGAAGGACAGTGTGCACACATGTGTGCAGATGCACACACAGTCAAACATGCACAAACACACACACACACTAATACTAATACACACACACACACACACACGCGTGCACACTCACAAACCATTAGCTCCAAGGCTATCTTAATTTTTCATTCCAAAAATTTGCCATACCCCCTCATGTTGTAGGATAAATTCCTGTTCTCAGACTAAGATAATCAAATGCCAACATGAGGAGTGATTCCAGCCAGTAGTTCGGGGCTTTATTGGTCGTGTCTGGGCATGTGCATATCTTGAGACCACCCCCCCACTCCCACCCCCTAGTGGTAGGAGTTGAGCAGGCCGCGCGTCCAACCACAGCAATGATGAGGTTTGTTTTTGTTAGAACAGGGCAGGTGGGGGCTCAGGGAAAGAAACGGGTGGAGAGCTGATTTAAAGCATGGAAGAAAACATTGGGAAAGCCAGGCAGGGAGAGGAGGATTAATGTTGAGGTGTCCAGCCAAAGCAAAAATTCCTGAGTAAATGATTTTTTTTTTTTATCCAATGATTAAAAACAACCTGAGTCATTTTTGTTCCAAAAGAAAGATTTCTAAAAGTTTTAAAAAAGTATGGATCTCAGCATATTCGTAATGCCTGTGTTGTGTTTTTCAGGAATGCGACCAGGTCCATATTGACGATGTGTCCTCTGATGACAACGGTCAGGATCTAAGGTAAGAACCCTCATCACAGTGTGATGACATAATGACTCTGTACCACGTGATTTCCACCCATAACTAGTGGAGCAGTGTGTGTTAACAGATTCCCTCTCTCTCTCTCCTCCCACCCCCCCTCTTTGTTTCATGGCCAGTACGTATAACTTCAGTTCTGATGGCTTCCACGCGGCAGCGACCAGTGCCAACCTGTGTCTTGCCACGGGCGTGAGGGGAGGTGTGGACTGGATGAGAAAACTGGCCTTCCGTTATAGACGAGTAAAAGAAATCTACACCACCTACAAAAATAACGTAGGAGGTAATCCCCAGCAAACAGTGCTGCTCAACACCTTTGAGTGAGAAAGAGTGTCAGGACATACTTGCCCTCATTGTGGGGGGTGTGTACTTGTGGATATGTGTGTGTTTGTTTTCTTATGTATATATGAGGGACAGAGAGAAAGAGATAGAGAGATATACCTACATAAATACATGCGTGTGTGTGTATGTGTGTGTGTGCGTGCGTGCGTGCGTGTGTGTGCAAGCTGCAGGGTTGTTTTAAAAACATATGTGCCTCACCACTTGGTCAGGGTAAATTTTGAAAATTTCAATGGTATTTTGAGGGCTGGTCCAACCCAAACAACGTTACCCCTGCGTTTCAGGTCTGCTGGGCCCGGCCAAAAGGGAAGCCTGGTTGCAATTGCGAGCAGAAATTGAAGCCTTGACGGACTCCTGGTTAACTCTGGCACTGAAAGCACTAACATTAATCCACTCAAGGTAGGACTCCACTGAGGAAAATTGTACCCAGTTCCATACCGCACATATATAAACTAGCATGTGGTGTAAATAAGTCAACTCCATACTCCCAAATCATTAAAGCAAACACCCAAGGTCAGTGTTTGTCTCTTAGATAGCCCCCGTCTACCGATTTTAAATGATAGCGTGTGGAGGAAGCTCGCTAAGATGTTTTTAAAGAAGCAGTTGAGGTTTAATCCCTCACTGCAGGACAGCTAGGTGCTGTGTGAGTAGCTGATAGATCGCTTTGTCTGTAATTTTTCAGCTCTGTGTTTTTCTTTTGTCCTCGCTCTGGGTGAATTACAGTGATGTCATCCCCCCCCCCATCCCCTTCTCCCATAGGTCAAACTGTGTGAATATCCTTGTGACCACCACGCAGCTCATCCCTGCCCTGGCGAAGGTCCTGCTCTACGGCCTGGGCATAGTCTTTCCCATCGAGAATATTTATAGCGCAACAAAAATAGGTAAATGGCGCATTTTGTGTCCAGTTGCGACATCTTTGCGTGATTCCCCCCCTCCCCATCTTGAGATGCGGATCAGACACAGCATGCGCATCTCCTGTTCCTCCATTTCATTCCTCGGTCACTCCCTTCTATTTATATTTACTCATTTGCCAGATTCTTTTACCCAAAAAAAAAAAAAACATGGAAGTGATCAGTAGATAAATCTGAATGTTAACAACTGTCGCCAAAAAGCTCTACATAGTAATTATATCATAGTAGTACTGTATGAGGTAAGTAGTAGTGCATTTGCGTCATAGTAATTATAGTAGTGCTATGTGAAGTTAAGTAGTAGTAATACACTTGCTACGTTGAAGTCATATCATAGTAGTACTGTATGAAGTAAGCAGTTGCAGTACATTTACCGCCGTACACAGTAACCATATGACCAGGAGTGCATGTCAAGCCGAGAGCGTTTAGTGTAAGTGCATCTTTTATCGTCAAGAGGCGGTGAATATGAAAATCAAAGTACAAAACAGATTAATGTTGGCATAAAGCAGTAAAACAGGTAGATTACACTACGAGAGCATAAAAATGGCAACCGCAAGTCACAGACGGCTCACGTCGCTCCACGTCATGATGTGGGCAGTCGTCATTCTCACAGCAGGGACAATACACCCATCGACAGTGAAGCACGAATTATCTAATGTGATGCGGGCAAGAGACAGACACAAAAAGAAGGAGAGAGAGTTATGGAGTGGGTGGGAGACTGAGGACATTGGAGAGGGTTGATGTTCTTCTATGAAGGAAGAGGTCTAATCAGCCTTGGATTATTTTCCTGGAGCTGGGCCGTGCCTGGGCCTCCCCGGGCCTCCCCTGCTCAGGCGCTGCATATGAAACCACTTCTGCACATTTATGTCATTCCGTGGCAACAGCGCACCCCACCCACACCCCAACCCCAGCCCGACCCCCTTCCTCACCCCCTCCCTCCCTCCAATACTTCCCCTACTTTTCACTGTTTCAAATGCAAAGTAAACACCAAGCCTCGCTCCCGCCCCATTTTTCAGGCTGATCGGCGTGGAGTCGGAGGAGAGCGTGGCTTGGGGATCCTCGGAGCGCTAAGCCTACCGGTTCCTGGACCCGGGCCCCTGTAGCATGCGAGACTGATTTGAGCTGGTTTAAAGTCCATCTGTCCCAGGTTTGCCGCGGAGAGGGACACAGTTAATGCTTTTCAGATTGCCTTTATCTGGAGGCTGATCTTATCCAGTCCCCTCGCTGAGCCCAAAGTGTTTACACTCCGTCCTGTTTTGTGCGCGTGGTGTTTTAAAAGGGGTTCTTGTCCCACAAAACACACACACACCTGCACCCTCATGTGCTTCTGCCTTAACTTGATGGATAGTTCATTGCCGGTGTGCATTGGTGTGTGTGCGTATGTGTATTCTGCCTGTGTGTGTCTGCACGCATACACACAAAACTCTGCCTGAATGCCTTGTCTTGTCCTCCACAGGGAAGGAGAGCTGCTTTGAGAGAGTAATTCAAAGGTTCGGGAGGAAAGTTGTTTACGTCGTAGTCGGAGATGGTGTCGAAGAGGAGCAAGGCTCAAAAAAGGTAAGTGGGTCTCCGACGTGGAGTAATAAACATTGTCATATACAAGAAGGTGTCCACTGATGTTAATGTACATCCACAGGAAATACACGGCGAACGAAGAGCAGGTAGCCTTTGCACCCTCGATGGCGTTTGTAAGGTCAGGAGTTCAATTATGAATGCTTTAAGTGCACAAAACATACCTGCCATACCTGTGTGAAGAAAGGAGTGGGCGCTCCGGTTTTCCTCTCCAACCCATTCTTGCATTACTTTCATCCGTTTATCCTCTTATGGGCCGTCCAAGTACGAGTGAGAAAGCCTGCAGTATGTAATCAGCCCCCACCCTCCCGCCATCTCAGGTTTACAGAGCAGGGGTGGGGAGAGATGGCATAATTATATATTCCTGCCCGGTGCCCTGGGCAGCGTGAATACTGTACGTGTAACGCTAGACAGGCCCTTTCAGGCATGTTCAACACGCACCGTAAATAGAAGGCGCGGTGAAGGGGCTTAAATCCGTGTTGATGAAACAGGAATATTTACTGCAATGACAGGCCTATTAGCAGGGGGCCGAACACGAAAAGAGGGCAGCCGACTACGTCTTTTGAGAGTCTTTCCAGAAACATGACGGGACCTCAGACATCTTCGTTCGGGTGATTTTGACATCTGACTTGGCTTTTTTTTCTTCTTTTTTTTTTTTACCTCATCAGAAGATTTATGTTACCTGTTGGCTCTTGCCAATAATTGTGTATTCAGCCCTCTGCCAAGTTTGGGTGCGTAAATCGAATGCCGCCTTGCAAGCGGCACAAAGCAAAATACTCATTAGCTAATTAACAGCTGACAGTTCGGGTGTAGCACACTGTCACGGTGCAGACGCAGAGTTTCCCTTTGAAAAGCCTCCGGCTCTTCTTTCACCTGTTTGTGAGAAGGCGATGAGGGGCGCTGTAGCCAGGGATGAGGGATGACTAGGAAGAGGTAGCAGGGAGAAACTTCCCTTTTTTCTTCCCTTTACCGTGGTTAAATATGTGTAAACCAATAGCCCTTTATCATGAAAGGGCTAAAACGGCTTGGGAATACGGTCTTCGGGGATGGATGTCTGCAGAAAAAGAAAAGATGCAAATATTTTTACTCAAGACTTGAGTTATTGGACTCTGACGCTGATGGAAGGATAAGGCACCCCCCCCCCCCCCATCTGAGTATGTGTGAGTCCCATGACACGCCGTGCGGTAAAAGGTTTCTATGTCAACATCAGAGAGGACGAAAAATAACACAACAATTTCACCCGTCTGGAGGCGCGTATCAGACGTGACACTGTGTGGAACTACAAAAGCAGAACGTCGAAAAACTTTCACCGGCCCACCGTTCCTCATTCCTGTCCCCCCCCCCCCCCAAAAAAAACACACACACAAAACCTCCACAAACCCTGAAACAATTGTGCCTCCAGTTATTACCGATGCCAGGGAGAGGAGGGCCCGATAACATCACCAGCTTTTAAACTTAAAAGCAGAGACAATTTACAAAACAAAAAGCAAAGAGCTTTTTAAGGGTCAGTGCAGGCTCTCCTAGGCGGAACATATGCCTGGGAGAGGCCATACCTTTGATAAGGGGAAGGTAATGGTCTGCACACACACACACACACACACACACACACATCGAGGGGCTGAGGACTCTACCTGACAAGCCCCTTTCATTCTCCCCGACTCAGGTTTCTCCCCCGGCCTCTTCTTGGGAACAACAGCTCATTTGCACTGTCCTTAATAGACATTGGCAGACAGGGGGGGTTCCCTTAAAAAGACACTGCGGGCCAGTTCATTCCTGTTGTGGTTGAGGGTCCCTATACTGGTTCGGTTTGGTGGTGGGAGACTCTGAGGCAGTCGCTCGATCCGCCGGTCGAGTTAATTGGAGGTATAGATGTACTGTTAAACAGGGATGTAACCAATATGCACAGAGGGGGGAGAGAGCGAGAGAGAGAGAGAAGTGCTCTGGTTTTGTTTTTTCCTTTCTTTTCTGGGGAAATGGACGAGGATCATTCGCTCACACACAGGCTCACGTCACTGTGTTTTATGACCTATTAAACACACAGTGTTCTCAGCGCTGCTTATCATCGGCGACCTACGTTTTGAAAGAAATAAACGGAAAGAGAATCGAAGGGTTTTATTTGTGACATGAGCTGAAAGCCGTGATTTCCCCAATCCGCCCCCTCCCTCCTGCAGCGAGAACTACAAACAAGGTGCAGCAGCCATTGTCGCCTGTGTGCCGTCAGCTCGGCAGTAAACAGTCCCCACCCTTGTCAAAATGACATCCTCAGACCAAAGCTAACACAGCCAATCTAATGTATAGCAAACTACATCAGACTCTATGGGAACTCTGTCGGACTGTAATATTGGTTGTAGAATTGGTAGAAGCAGAATCTCCACATTGTTGTAATGGTTTACCGCTGCATCCGTGTTCATCCTACCTGGTCAGAAATGTTGATAGTGGTATACGTAGAGTGTCTCCAAGCATGGTAGAAGATGCCAGTTATTATTATGTAACCTGTGCCATGGTCCAGATGGATAACTATTATTAATGGAGGAAAATCAATTTTATGTAAATAACGCATAGTTCTGTCTTACAGTGTCTGATGTTTGCTCCTGTTTGCTTCCTGCAGCACAACATGCCCTTCTGGAGGATCTCCAGCCATTCAGACCTCATGGCCCTTCACCATGCTCTGGACCTGGAGTACTTGTAGCACTGCACCACCGTCAAACCGCCCGCTCCGCTCCAGCACGCCCGGCCCGACCTTTGACCTGACACACCTCCAGCACCCATCCCTGGGCCCGCTGTAGACCCCAACAGCCCAGAGCCCGCCGCCCCCGCCCCACCCGCCGTGTTGCCTGGCGTCAGCTTTTCACTACGCAGAAAGAAAAGAAAAGGAGAACGGAGGAAAAAAAAAGAGAGAAAGAAAGGGAGAAGCTGAGCGACTCAGTCAACGTGCTGACATACGGTCACAATTTGTCTTAACCCTAAACTTTTTTTCTTTTTCTTTTTTTTTTTTTGTTGGAGGTGAAAAGAAAGAAGTGAATTTATGGCACTGCAGCTGCTTGCCCTGGTTACTGTGAATTGGCTGCTTTCTGAAGCCGTCAAAGTGTTTTACGGCCCCTGTCTGTGCTGGGACTCTGTCAGGGTTCACACCTGTGAGGGGAGCAGAGCTACTGATGGCCTCGCCTCGCCACACGGAGCGCGGCGACGGTTAAACCAGCGGGCCCACAACTGACAGCGGAGACTTTCTCTCTCTCCCTCGTAAAGCTCTTTTCTCCCGGTCCCTTTAGGTTTCCTCTATACACCTTTCTCTTTGCCTCTCCTCCGCCTATCTTACAGTCTCTCTCCGGCCTACCCCCCCCCCCCCCCCGCCGTGGGACAGAGAGACAAGAGGGATCGCTCCCCCGCCCCCCGTTGACCCATCGGTCCGGGAGTCCCGTGCTTCTTATTTATGAACAGAGACTCTGTGAGCGGCGCCGCGCCGCTGAGAAGGTACCTCCACGACAAAAGACTTGTGCCTTTTTCCACACGACAAAGTACTTTTGATTTCAACCACACCCAGAGGAAGACGTTTATGGAAGAAACAAAAAACAAAAAAAAATGGGGTTTTCTAATAATTTAAGAAAATTAAAAAACTTTATTTACAATGCTGAGACAATCGTGTACAGAGGATTTTTTTTTCTTTTTCGTGTGTGTAAATTTGTAATCACTGGACTATTCCCTCCTATATTCTTTTAGGTACATGCTCTTGAAAGGTGGCAATGCTTTTTCATTGAAGTAAAAAAAGAAAAAAGAAAAAAAAAGGCATCCTATAGCACATAGAGTCTGTGCAGCGCCTGGAAGTGTTGATGTGTTTTCGAGGTTTTGTTCGGCAAACAAATATGTAGATAAACGGGATTTTGTGATAAATTGTTTTGTCAAGACCAAAAGCATTGATGTCAAGTGTCAATGATCCTCTCATTTCGTCCAGCCATCTCCTCCCTCGGACCCTTCCCTCACCGCGGAGAAACGTCCTCCGCTTGCATCCCGGCTCACCGTACGTAGCGGGCCTCCTCCACTTCAAGGTCACTTCACCTTCGAATTTCAACGGGAAATAGGTTTTTTTGTTTTGTTTTGTTTTGTTTTTTTGTTTTTTTTTTAGTTCGTAGGTCTTTTGGAAAGGTAGCTCAGTGTCTCCACAGCATCTCACCAGCTTGCAGCCCTGACCCCAACGCGTCCGGAGGCAACCGTAATTGCCACGGCGTATATCTTGATGAGGCGGTTTCCGATATGGCGTGGAATTGAGACAGAGAGTTTTAGAAACCTCCCATGCCTCCTCGCGAGCCATTTTACCGACAATTTGAATTAGGTTAGGATGTCCGTTTTCAAGAGGGATGAAGAAAGAGGAAGAAGAAAAAAACGAGCTTAAATAGGTTTTATTATCTTTTATACAAGCGCTATAAGAAAACTTGTACAGCAAGCGTAATTTTGTATGAAGTAGTGTTTTTAATTTTGACTTTGGAAATGTGTTCTGTGTCCCGCTTTGGAAGAAAAAAAATGGCTGTAGGTGAAATTCGCGGAGCCCGTTTTTTTTGTTTTTGTTTTTTTTGTAAGAGCTTCTACAACTGTGGATGGGGAAACCGACACTTGAGATCACTCTTGAACAGTGTGAGAAAAGCCACTAACACCAATGGGTTCACCAACAGACAGGACATGTGCTATCGACTGTGAATTGCTTAAACGGAAACCAAATCATTGCGTTTCTAATTTTCCCTCCTCTGCACATGGTCACTGTTGCCTTGTACATTTCAATGAGTCCCCCACCCCACCCGCCCGCCCGCCCCTCTCTCTCTCTCCACGTGGTCGACATTTTGTGATCCCCTTCCTCTCAAAGCAACTCTCCCCCGCGTTCTTGGGGTATCTACATATTGCTGCTAGGTCAAGGTAATGGTAGGTAAAGTAGAGGAAATGTTTTATAGATTCATACAGCACGCTTTTTTTATTACGTTGCAATCATAAATGCAAACTGGAAATACTTTACACTACATGGGCCTCATTGTGAAAAGCAAAGATTGTTGTGTCTGCAAAAAAAATGTGTACAGATGTTTTTGACATTATTATTTGATTGTGTTTAAATTAATAAAAAAAATGATTTGTGAACTGTTAACGCCATTCCCCGCTTCCTTTTCTTTCAAAGCTGTGTCCGGTGCAACGTCTCGGGACGATATGATGCTCCGACACGCTCTACAGTAGACGTAAAGACGCCAACAGTGTTGCCGCACACGGTTTAGGTATCGTTTGTTTTGCACGGGGAGGATATTGTGCGCTCAGTGTGCAAATATAGATTAATTGCTTCCGCAATCGCAGCTCTCAACACCCACCTTCTCCTCCGTGCGACAGAAAAACCCCTTTCAATCTGATGCGACGTGTCCCGTCCTCACACGAACGTCCACTTCCGCGGCCTCGTGGTCCACAAGTGACAAAGATGGCACCAACACCAGCGGATAATCCTGTGCAGGAAGTGGACAGAAACTGAAGCCGTAGGAGTCTGGACCAAACAACACCGCATGACCACATGCTTATAACATGTCATAAATTTCCCAGAGTACCTACTATAAAATACTCCCACAATGCCTGGATAATTTGATATTCCTGAGTTACACATTTGCGTATGTATTTTGAAATAACTTGACTTAAATGCCCCCGAAAACTTCTCATGCTGAGTTTTCCAATAAAGAAAACGCCCTCTATATTTATGTGGTTACATTTCCACTATTAATATCTATTTAGCAGCTATCAACAAAGTTGGCAACTTATTATTAAGAAGTCCAATGAGACAATGGTGGACCGTTGCTTGATAGTGAATTAAATACGTCGTACAATCTTGAGGTTCACGAAGCCAAGGCTCCTTTTCAGGCCAAGCCAGCTATCTTAGCCCAGATGTTTAGATTAGCACTCCTGTTCCAGCGGCGAAGGTCTGCCGGGGCCCTCCGAGCTCACTTTAAAATTTCAAACCATCTCGAGCCGTAGAGATTTGCGTTAGTTTAAATAACACACCAAAAAATATTCATAAGGCTAAGTTTATGAGGTGGTCAATGCTAAGACAGTCCAGCCTGTAACACTAGCCCAGACAGGGAAGAGAGGCCTCGCCGTCCAAAACCACGTTAGGAGAATTAAGCATGTGTGGAATTTTATTTCGAGCCGCACAACCCATTTAATATCCAAATCAATTATGTTTTCAGATGGAGTGGGAGCGATGGCCAGGGAAGGGCTCCGGCGTCTGCCAGGTCTCTGGACAAAGCAATTGGGCCGCTACCATTGGAATGCGACGGCACAATGACCTCTAATGTACTTTTCCCACTTCCGAACAGCTGAAAGACTAAGTTGTGTCTGAGGTCCTGACTGGCTGTCTCTCTCAGGGAAAGACTGGTCTCTCTCTCTCTCTCTCTCTCTCTCTCTCTCTCTCTCTCTCTCTCTCTCTCTCTCTCTCTCTCTCTCTCCCTCTCTCTCTCTGCAGCAGAGAATGGAGGTCTGTTCTCTTTGATAAGTTTTCCCTATGCTCAGGGACCTGGCATCATCGACCGACTCTGGACCCAGACAGCACCAGACCAGACCTGACCAGACATAGTTTGTGAAAGAGAAAGTGGCTGTCATGGCTTGTAGGCCAGCCACTCCATCTCTTACTGCTCTTAAAAAAAAAAAAAGAGTGAGCAAGAGAGAGAAAGAGGGAAAGAAAAATAGGAATTTTGATTCTGTCTGCTTTGCTTGGTCTCAGACAGCAGTCAGATGTGAGCGGTTTGACGTTCACCTCGCGCACAACACCCTCTAATCCCTTTTATTTTCTCTGCAATATTCATCACTCGGTCTTCATCTGCCGTAGAGCCAGCGGTGTCAGGTGATATATACATGCCATGCCCACGCTGTTGGGAGACGGAGCTGTTCCTGTGCTTTAATCAGGCTTTTACAGTTACTGTGTAATTTCCCCGTGGCCTGATCTCCTCTGCACTCCCATCAACCCCCAGAAGTAAAAAAGGGGGCCACTGGCTTGTTGGTCTCCTGTCGGGTATTGCACGCCGGGACGCCCCAGCAAAGCAGCCCCCCCCCCACCCTCCATAAAACTGTACTGCAATAATAAACAATGCCATTGGTGATTTACGACTCTGCCTAGACAGTGATTTCATGCAGATTTACATAGAGGGGGCCTCTGACGGTGCATCACAATTGAACTAATATTGTATTACACACGTATCAAACTCCCCCCCAAAAACCTGATCTGCCACAGTTCTTTTTACGAGCAGGAAGCCCTATTAATAGGCCTGTGTTCTCCTCTTGATGGCTAATGTGTCTCAAGCTGGGGGGAATTCGTCTCTGCGGCGAGCAGATGTCCGCAGATTGAGACGGTGAAGGGAGAGCGAGGGAGAAACAGGGCGGACTGCAGCAAGGAGGAGTCGTCGCCTGTTCCAAGGACCGAAACAAAACTCCACACATTTTTTGTATAAGTCTATACGGTCATCTCCTTATTGCCGACTTTGATAGTGCAGGATAGGCAAACCCGTCGTAAGTGACTGCAGCCATTTCTTGTGTGTTGGCCAGTTCTCCTCGCCCCCACGCACCTGGCTTACCCCTGGCAGGGAGGAGCGGGCGAGAGACCCGTTGTCGCACGGTGACGAGCGGCGGCGCTTAAGCGGGGCCTTTTGTTTACCGTTTGTTTATCTCTCAGTTACTGGGATTTGACAGGCAGAAGGGGACAGGGACAGCTGGTAATCAGGAAGCTGTGGATGCCAGGGAGCCCAGCCAGGAGCATCGACTCAGAGACTCAGAGGGGCCGGGCATCCACAACCATGCCTGTCCCTCACAGACGAGGCATTCCCAAGTGGACCTAGACACTGACATCATCACGTGTTGGCGGGGGGTGTCGGTATGCCATTGGTCTGAAAAGGATTTGGTAGGGCCCTTGGTGCTCGCTAATGAAGCCCCCCAGGGGGCTGTACCTTGTGGAGGTCAGATTCTGCAGCACCCCCCCCACACACACACACACACACACTTATTGATGTCTTCTCATGGGGACAAATAAGTTACGCTTGTGTCAAATTTCTATTCCTCGAACCCCCAAACCTTGAAATGAACCCAACTCTTCGCCATCACCCCAACACTAAGCCTGACCTTCTGCACGATAGTCTTGTCTTCCGCCATGGTCGCCATGTCAGATTAGCCAATCACGGTGCCCATGAATTCTAGCCGCCACGAGGAGGGCCCCGACCAATCAGAGTACGCTGCCCTGCGCGACCTTGAGCGAGTTCATAGGTCGCCGGGGCAGGAGAGCGGGAAAGAAGGCTGCGTGCGACGCAGGCGGTCTTACGTTCCGAAACGTAAAAGAAGAACGACTACGGACGCTGTTGCGGCTAGTGCTAACCTAGCATAGCTTAACCAGCCACCACCCCCCCCCCGGGTTGCCGAAGTGCTTCCGCTATTTCTCACCGACCTTTAACCCACCTTTTCTGTCATGGCCCTCCCTTGAGGACGCGTCTAAACGGCAGGGGTACCGCCGCTGCCCGGCCAACCTTCCCTGGGTTCCGTCGTTCGACCCGTCGGCAGCGTCGCCTCCTCTCCGCCATGTTTACAAACGTGCGCCGCGGAGCACCCTGTCACCCTATTGGTCAACGTCGGGATTACGTCACAGGAGAGGCCGGACCTTCTTGTTCAAGGCTTCCTCGTCAGCGAGGGTTGCCAGCACCGTCAGCCAAACAGGTCCTCTCTGTCCCGAGCCGGTCTCGCCGCCTCCGATCTTTGCAGACCGAGCCCTTCTCTGACGTCATCGCGACGCCGCCCCTCTCGCGCTCCGCTGGCGTGGTTCCCAAAATCGCTGTCTTCGTTAAGTTACTCCCACCCGGACGACAGGTAGGCCCAAAGCATGACAGCTTTCTTTTCATTATATGTGCCATTGCTCCTCTTTTTGTTCCCGATTCATCAGTATTTTCTTTGCTGGGGTGATTCAGATTGTTATGCCATCTGTACAATCGCCGCCATCTTTCTTAACTGGACCCCAGTATTTGAAGCTGTCTAGGTGTCCTACATCTGGTCCGTCTGCTGAGATCGCAACATCTGATCCACCCACTTCCATGCAGGTCAGGCCAGTGGTGGATCTAGAGATTTTTTCCTGGGGTGGCAAGACTGTGTCCCAGAGGTGGAAGCTGCCACCCCTTGCCACCCTGTAGATCCGCGCCTGGTGAGGGGGGAGGGGGGTTCTAAATCGGCGACTTCTGTTTGAGATGCGTTTGGTGCGGGTCTCATTGACCTTCACCATGCATGTACATAAAATATACTTTAACAACATATTATCTGATTTATAAATGGGGTGGCAAGACTGTGTCCCAGGGGTGGCAGCTGCCACCCCTGTTGCCACCCTGTAGATCCGCCCCTGGGTCAGGCTGAGGTCAGACGAGGCAGGAAAATACTGTACAAGTCGACTAAACCAGTGGTTCTCAACCTTTTTGGGGTCCTGGACCCCCTGCGTATTTTTGATCTACCCTGAGGACCCCTCCACCTGATCTTGGGGGAGGGGGGTTGCAATTTGATAGAAACAGTAGAAACTGCATTTTAAATTGCATTACAGCATTTATTCACTCTTTGGGGCAAAAATAAGAGCCTTCAGTTGTAACTTAGATGTAGTTAACAAAACAGAATTCTTATGCAGTAACTTTCAGATATATGTAACAAAACAGAATTCTTATGCAGTAACTTTCAGATATATGTAACAAAACAGAATATGTATTCAGTAACTTTCAGATATATGTAACAGAACAGAATATGTATTCAGTAACTTTCAGATATATGTAACAAAACAGAATATGTATTCAGTAACTTTCAGATATATGTAACAACACAGAATATGTATTCAGTAACTTTCAGATATATGTAACAAAACAGAATATGTATTCAGTAACTTTCAGATATATGTAACAAAACAGAATATGTATTCAGTAACTTTCAGATATATGTAACAAAACAGAATATGTATTCAGTAACTTTCAGATATATGTAACAAAACAGAATATGTATTCAGTAACTTTCAGATATATGTAACAAAACAGAATATGTATTCAGTAACTTTCAGATATATGTAACAAAACAGAATATGTATTCAGTAACTTTCAGATATATGTAACAAAACAGAATATGTGTTCAGTAACTTTCAGATATATGTAACTAAACAGAATATGTATTCAGTAACTTTCAGATATATGTAACTAAACAGAATATGTATTCAGTAACTTTCAGATATATGTAACTAAACAGAATATGTATTCAGTAACTTTCAGATATATGTAACAACACAGAATATGTATTCAGTAACTTTCAGATATATGTAACAAAACAGAATATGTATTCAGTAACTTTCAGATATATGTAACAACAGAATTTTTATGCAGTAACTTTTAACAATGCAAACGGGAGCGAGATCTCTTATTAAAATACAATAGATTACACTTGTGAAACAGATGTAATTAGAGAAAAAAGTCCTGTTACCCTTTATAGTTTAGGTAGATAAAGGTCTCAGTCACATTTGAGTAAAACAATCCTATTTCTATAAATGTCATAGGATCTTTTTTTTAAAAGATATTTTATTTTCACTGACCCCTTGCAATTACACCCCGGACCACTAGGGGTCCGCGGACCCCCGGTTGAGAAACACTGGACTAAAGGGTCGGACCCTTTAGTCGACTGGTTAACGCTGTCACTTGCGGAGTGGGAGACACGGGTTCGCGTCCCGGTTGTGGCGGTTCCCGGACTGCCCCCCCGAATTCGCTACAATACGATACATTCTGACGTGGCGGACTTGTCGCCGGGGTGTCGTGGGGCGTCCCAGATGCTGGTTCTTCATGATGCCCCACTACTCAGGGGTAAAGACGCCTGTTCGTCGTTCCCGCCATCACAGTCGGGGCCCCGACGCCGGAAATCTGCCGGCGGCCGTGTCAGAATTTGGGCCGAATTCGTGTAGTCTGGTTCCGGCACGACGCGGCCCTTAGCGGAACCAGAGGAAATCCCCTAAAATAACCCGTAAATTCTACACCCGACCTGAACCCTGAGCCTATATCTAATGCCTGGCTTTAATACTAGACTTAGCACTATACCCATAACCCCACGTGTAACCCTCGGCATCGGCCCGGCCCAGACCTAATCCTTTTCCTCGTGGGGACCTGGAAAAAAATGTCCCCACTAAGTAGGTAGTTTGTGATTGGATTTCCTTATGAGGACATTTCGTCCTCAGACGTGTAGATAAAGGAAA
>NC_079229.1:5434217-5437389 GCF_029633865.1 Lampris incognitus
ATAGACACACAAGCGCGAGGCGTCCGGGTGGCGTGCCTGCCAACACGGGGGTCGCCGGTTCGAATCCCCGTGTTACCACCGGCTTGGCTAGGCGTCCCTACAGACACAATTGGCCGTGTCTGCGGGTGGGAAGCCGGATGTGGGTTTGTGTCCTGGTCGCTGCACTAGCGCCTCCTCTGGTCGGTCGGGGGGGGGGGATAGCGTGATCCTCCCACGCGCTACGTCCCCCTGGAGAAACTCCACACTGTCAGGTGAAAGGAAGCGGCTGGCGACTCCGCATGTATTGGTGGGAGGCACGCGCAGCCCTCCCCGGATCGGCAGAAGGGGTGGAGCAGCGACCGGAAGTGTGGGCTAATTGGCCGGATACAACTAGGGAGAAAAGTGGGGTGGGGTGGGGGGCGCGACTTCTCGCTATGTCGGGGGGGGTGTTGGGGTTGGAGTCCTCAACCCTGTTGCTTTATACTCCTCTTCCTATTGGACTACAACGTCGCATAAAGACGGTCAGGCGTATTCTTGTGGGAACCCCGGAATCCGCATAACCATAACACACAAGGCGCGCGAGGGAAGCGTGACGGCATCTCGGAAGGGACAAAACCTGGACGGCCAATACGCAACAACGCTGAGCCGTTCGGCTGGTGGGAGCGTCCTGCGCTATGTCGGGCTTACGACCGGTCACGGATGTGCACGTGCAGAGCTAGTTATGCACAACCCAGAGTCAGCGTCCTGTGAGCTGCTGGGGGTGGGGTGGGGGGGGTGTATGGGGGGTGGTGGTGGGGGGGGGGACCTGGATCCATAATGCACGATTCTTCTCCGGGCCCAGTGAATGGGAGCATTGACGGAGTTCACCATGTTAATCGTTTCAGCTAGCTCACGTGCTGCTCGGGACTTAAGGACTCACCTCCTGCCAGTTCCTGTCAGCGCTGCTGCGCCCGCTACTTACTGTAGGGGGCGTACGTCGAGTCAGAGAGAAGTAACGGGGGAGAGAGAGGAGAAAGGAGGAGAGAGGGATGTCATCTTTCTTTTTTTCCCCTTTGGATCCCCCCCCCTTTTCTCCCCAGTTGTATCCGACCAATTAATTACCCGACTCTCCCGAGCCGTGCCGCTCGCTGCTCCGCCCCCCTCTGCCGATCCGGGGGGGGCGGGGGGCGGGGTTGCTTCCTCCGATACACGTGGAGTCGCCATCCGCTTCTTTTCACCTGACAGTGAGCAGTTTCGCCAGGGGGACGTAGGCGCGCGGGAGAATCACGCTCTTCCCCCCAGCCCCTCTCCCCCCGCCCAGCAGGCGTCCCGACCGACCAGAGGAGGCGCTAATGCAGCGACCAGGACACATACCCACATCCGGGTTCCCACCCGCAGACACAGCAAATTGTGTCCGCAGGGGCGCCCGACTAAGCCGGAGGTAACACGGGGATTCGAACCGACGATCCCCGTGTTGGTAGGCAACGGAACAGACCGCCACTTAAAGGGACTTAGACGTTTATCCACATTTCAAACCTGTGGTGAAATAAAACCGTCACAACGAAGCTGCCGCAGTCTAACGCACTAAAACAAACTGGGTCTGTGCACAACAGATTACACCGTCAGGTGGTGCGTTACCATGCACAACACAACAGATTACACCATCAGAGCGGTGTGTTACCATGCACACACACAACAGATTACACCGTCAGGTTGTGAATTACCATGCACAACACAACAGATTACACCATCAGGTGGTGTATTACCACGCACAACTCAACAGATTACACCATCAGGTGGTGCATTACCATGCACAACACAACAGATTACACTGTCAGGTGGTGCATTACCATGCACAACTCAACAGATTACAACCGTCATCTGTTGTGAATTACCATGCACAACACAACAGATTACACCATCAAGCGGTGCATTACCATGCACAACACAACAGATTACACCGTAAAGTGGTGAATTAGCATGCACACACACAACAGAGTACACCGTCAGGTGGTGCATTACCATGCACAACACAACAGATTACACCATCAGGTGGTGCATTACCATGCACAACACAACAGATTACACCGTCAGGTGGTGCGTTAGCATGCACAACTCAACAGATTACACTGTCAGGTGGTGCATTACCATGCACAACACAACAGATTACACCGTCAGGTGGTGCGTTAGCATGCACAACTCAACAGATTACACTGTCAGGTGGTGCATTACCATGCACAACACAACAGGTTACACCGTAAAGTGGTGCATTAGCATGCACAACTCAACAGATTACACTGTCAGGTGGTGCATTACCATGCACAACACAACAGAGTACACCGTCAGGTGGTGTATTACCATGCACAACCCGTGTGCTCGTGCATTGACTAGCCCTTGTATCTGTAGCCTGGAGTGCCACCGGGATGGGTGGAGGCAGTCAAGGTACCTCTGTTTGGTTTTCTATGGCGAACACTCGGGTGGTCTCTCCGGCCTCTGCTGAATCCTTAATCCTCACACACAGACATCCACCCATAAACACACACTCAAACACAAACACTCTGCACAATCATCGCGAAATCTTGCCGTTTCTCCTTTTCTGCGAACTCAGGCTGAAGCTGCGACGGGCTGTCGAAACCAGCTCGCTCCCGTGGTACCAAGGAGAGCCGGACCACAGCGGACTCACAGGCCGCCTGCGAGTCGTCAGCGGCCGGTTCAGCAGTCCACCTTTGTTCTCCTGTCAGCTGCCAGAGATGTCCTGTTCACGCCGCGTTTGGCCGGCGGTCCTCTGCCGGACTCGGTGCGATCGAGCGGTGACGGATTAGACCGGACCCCCGGTGTGTTCGTTAATGTACAGACCGACGAAGCAAGGTACTCCTTTTTGGCCCCGGCTTGACACGGATCATAAAAGGCTCATTGTGAATGCAGACTCGTCTCCCAGTATGCTAAATTAAAAAATGGTGGTAACCCAACACGGGGTGGTAGTGAAGATAAGATCTGGAGTCGGTTTGTGTCCCTGCAGGCCCTTCTCCTCCTCGCCCGTACCGCACGGGGAGGCACCGCGGTGACAAGCGGTGTTAAGGAAGCGGCGAACACCCTGAAGATCGACAGATAATATTTTGCTGGCAAATAAATTCATTCCTGAGCCTTGAATTACATGTTCACTTCCCCAGACCCGTCTGCTGCCCGCGGCAGTGTTTGTCTGACAGGGCCTGCA
>NC_079229.1:5437589-5447589 GCF_029633865.1 Lampris incognitus
CCCCGCAGCTCCATGAGGAGCGGCGGAGGGAAAAAACACACAGAGAGGGGGGGGGGGGGGGGGCAGAGAAAGAGGGGGGGGGGGGTAGAAAAAATATCTACCCTAGCTGATGACGACTGCATTTTCCTTGCTGAAAATGTTGGCCATGAGCATTTCTTTTCCCTAAAGTTGTGGTCTGAAAGGGATTAAGTACACTCATGCAAAGTGTACTTTGCAAAGTTTGTGACATAATGATCAATACTAAGTGATCGATATACTTGCAGCGACTGAGAATGTGTGTGTGTGTGTGTGTGTGTGTGATCCTGCCCTGCACGGCCGATCTGCAGCATCACACGCATGTTTGCTCTGCGGAAACGGACCTTCCCCTACTTCACATCGTAGCACGGTACGGTACAAACCGCGGCGGGATTCGTGAAGTCATGCTTTAAACTGCCGGGGGGGTCTGCGGTGCGCACAACAGCACAGCAAAGGTTCCTGTAACGGACTCGAAGCAGCCTCTCGGCCTCCCCCCCCCCCCCCCCACAAAAAAAATCAAATGAAAGGGAATTTACAGAGCCACAGATAGTGTTTTGCTAGCTGCAGGGTAGGTGGACCCCAGCCAAGAGTAATCGCTGCCCACCGGGGGGGGGGGGGGTCGAACAGCCCCACCTGCTCAGAGACCACCGCACCCCACCCTCCTCTTCCCCCTCTCGCTTCTTATATATATCCTCCCCCCTCCTCCTCTCCTTTCCCATCCTGTTCCACTGGGTATCGCCGTTATGTATTACGTATCCCCGTTTCCTCCCCACACAGATCACCGCCCACGCTCGCCCACGCTCGCCACGCTCGCGCGGTCCTGCAGAATATCAGAGACGCCACAGTGCCCACCTCCACCCAAACCTCCCTCCCAGCCACGTCTCCGTTTGCACAAACCCGCTCCCCCCAGCAAAGCCACGCTTCGTTAGCACCTGTCTTGTGTTCTATCCGTCCGCATTCTCGTGTTTCACGGATCTTTTTGTTTTTCTTTTCGTGTTACGATTTGTGATAAGATCCCCTCGTTCAGTCCTGTTGTCACGGGCAACAGCATCCACACTGCACTGAAACCAGCACTTGTAAGAGAGCTGACAGGTTGGGCTAGGATTTTTTGTTTGTTTGTTTGTTGTTGTTTTCTTGCTGATGTGTGACTAAAGAACAGGTAGCAGAGTTGTTACTAGT
The DNA here is from genome assembly GCF_029633865.1 of Lampris incognitus. NCBI lineage: Eukaryota > Metazoa > Chordata > Actinopteri > Lampriformes > Lampridae > Lampris > Lampris incognitus. Next base: position 5,438,784 of record NC_079229.1, read on the forward strand.
CACAAGACTTGGGACTTGTTGCATCTTGTCTGTGCCGCTTTGTTAGTCCGTCACTGTTGGACGGACTCGTCAATTGTACGAAATAACGATGCATGACAATGCAGGCCTGCCGCTTTCCCCTTTTGGATCCCCCCTCCCCCCCTCTTCCTCCCCAGCTGTATCCGGCCCGGTTGCACCCCACTCTTCCGAGCCGTCCGGGTCTCTGCTCCGCCCCCTCTGTCGAGCCGGGGGGGGGGGGCTGCAGACTACCACATGCCTCCTCCCATACATGTGGAGTCGCCAGCCGCTTCTTTTCACCTGACAGTGAGGAGTTTCACCAGGGGGGCGTAGCGCGTGGGAGGATCACGCTATTCCTCCCAGTCCCCCCCCCCCCCAACAGGCACCTTGACCGAGCAGAGGAGGCGCTAGTGCAGCGACCAGGACACATACCCACATCTGGCTTCCCACCTGCAGACACGGCTAGCCCGACCAAGCCAGAGGTAACGCGGGGATTCGAACCGGCGATCCCCGCGTTGGTGGGCAACGGAACAGGCCGCTACACCCGGACGCCCCATGCCCACCGCTTCTGATCCAGAAACACTGTGCAGGTTACCAGAGTCATCCTCCTAATATTAGCGCACAATATTTTTCTGGTATTGTCTCGAGTTTGATCCAATAGTGGCGTAACTCGTTATGATCACAGCTGAGGTGCCATTAACGGAGACAAGATCACCAGATTCCCTCAACAACAAATCTGTAAACTTCAGATTTCACACACCACAAAAAAAAAAGATAAAACACAAACAAATACACAGCAGGATGGTTTTCCGTCTCTGGAGAGTGGAAATCGAGAAGCGAGTGCGAGCAAAGTAACGCGGGTGTTGTGCCCTGCAAAGCCCCGAATACCCGAGGAGGCCGGTTATCGCTCGTCCGGAAGAAAAGGTGCAACCCAGAGAGAGAACAGTAGATCTTTTCTGATCTGTCTCGGTGAGATCATGACTTTGTAATTCCTTTTCAGGGGAAGTTTGTATTAGCTGGCACGTCCTCTGCACAGACATCTCTACAAATATGTCCTGTTTTGATTTAATCATCATTGCATTTTTCTACTTTTTTCGGGGGGGGGGGGGGCCGTCTTTGAAACACATTTTCCAATAAACCGAATAGAAATGTTTAACCTAGCCTCATGTTAATCTACTATATCCTATTTTGGCCGTGGGCTTTGAAAAGGTGTGCTATAGGGATGATAGGGCTTGCATATTTTGATGTGATCCTATTTCTTCATTTCCTGCGTTGGCTGGGGAACGAGGGTGCAGCGCGGCCCTTAGCCAGGCCAGCAATCTCTCTCTCTCTCTCTCTCCTCTCCTCTCTCTCTCTCTCTCTCTCTCTCTCTCTCTCCTCTCTCTCTCTCTCTCTCTCTCTCTCTCTCTCTCTCTCTCTCTCTCTCTCTCTCTCTCTCTCTCTCTCTCGTCTCCTCTCTCTCTCTGTCCGTCAGATACCAGTTTGACAGGCTCATTCCTTGTGGAAATGGGATGATTGGAGATCTTTGGCAGCCGCCCTATCTGTCTCCTCTGTTGTTCCACACACAGATGCCGAGTCAACAGTGTTTCTGCAGACTGACAAACATTCCCACAGTGCATGTAATGCATGCATGTCTTTGTTAGCGTGTGCACGTGTGCACATGCATATGTTGCGTGTGTGTGTGCGTGTGTGTAAGTGCATTTTTGTGTGTCTACCTGTCTGGCAGCTGCAGAACCTTTGAGTAGCCTAAATGGATGCTGTCTTGTCAGGCAGTCATTTTTAAGTACGGTAATACCTAGGGCCTATAGGACCACGTCTCTCCTGTTGCTGCCACCCCCCCTCCCCCTCCCCCCTCCACTCACCCCACCCACCTTCCGCCACCCCTCCCGGTCCTCCCTCTCTGACCCAGCCCTCTCCCCCCATCAAGAAGCAGCCGTTCAAATACAACCTCGCTTTGACCAAAAATTACATCAGGTTTTTTTTTTTTAGGTATCGGGATGCTGGAAAAGCCATCACACAGGCATACGCCCGTACAGGCACACAAACACATGCGTGCGCACACACACACACACCCATGCACAAACAACCATGCCCGTGCTCTCATGCATGCCCAGATAAACACACACACACACACACACACACACACACACACACACACACACACACACACACACACACACACACACACACCACTATCCATCTCCCTCCTTTCCTCCTCTGTTTCAGGCATCTCCCTTGTCGTCTGAGGTCCTGTTGTCAGCGAGCCAGAATCTAACTGTTCAAAGCTCTGTCAGCCTGTAACACTTTGATATGTTTCCCAGGCTTCAAAGCAGCCCCACAACAATAGGCTTGTGACTGCAGGGCACGCCGAGGTAGCCAGGACTATATTAGTTATCACGTCTTCTTTATGTCGCTGGCACGGTTCGAAGAATTTTACTGGGTGGAGGAGGGTGTCTCGGAAGGAACCAGACTTGTTAGTGGTTTCTCAGGCAGCTTGTTCGATGCCCCAGGGTACACATTTATATATATATATATTTGCACAGATTTTTTGCAATACAAGTACAGGTAAATCTGAGAATGGGCTTAGTTTTAAGGACTTAAAATGGTGCCATGTCTAGCCAGCCCTAATAGCTCTGTCGAGGGTTTTGGCAATGGACATGGTTTTAAATGCACCCCATCGCTACATGTTGTAAAACACTTCACCACACAGGCCATTCTCTAATTGAGGGTCCGATGATTAAGCCTGCTGAATGGGGACCACATCAGACAATTTGTAGCAGATTGAAATGGATAGTTACTGCAAAGATCCCCCCCCCTCCCTCTTTCTATTCTCCTTAAACCCGCCTCAAGCCCTAATCTTCCAGAAAGACGGCCATTCCAAGGCCAAATGTTGCCCGGCCTTAGCATTTTGAATGTACAAGTGTAGCTGATACTGCATCAAACAGTGGATCTAATTTAGACGGCGTGTTGCGTGTTGTGTGTTGTGTGTTGTGCAGGCATGCCTGGACTCAGCTGAAAAAATAACTCGTAGAGACGACCTGGCAACCCTGCAGCACCGAGGAGATGAGTGAACGCACTGAAGCCATCGCAGCACGTTCTTTCGGTGTGGAGATAACGAATCTTCTGGAACTCCCAACATTCAATTTTCCTTTTGGTGAACGTGTTCTGCAGTGACTATTCCCCCCCCCCCTAATTCTCAGTCACTCACCGGACTGCATTATTCAAAGTGAGGACGTCCTGGTATTCCCTCTGTTATTCAATTACGCGAAATGTAATTCTGTCAAGGGAGCCAGCACTTTACAACAATATGTGTTAGATTGCGTTACACTTTCTAGTGCTCAACTCCGCATGACATTAGTTCACTTTTCACACAACAGTGATCCAGTTTCTTGTGTTTCCCCGTAACAAGTATTGTTTGGTGTGGAGATTGCCAACAGCAGGTTAGCACCTACTCAACGGTGCTAACATGATATGCGTTCACCTCCATAGGGAATATGCCCCACGTATTCTATTTATGGATACTGAGTAAAATGACACTTCACCCTCAAAGGGAAAAGACTGTTTTCTTCCAATGCGTCAACCGGGACGGTCTGGGACAAGCGGCAGTCATACAGCAGCATGTCGTGACAGAAGAGGTAGTCCTACATTGACCAGGACAGATACAGCTAGGTACTAGGCCAAACAAGTTTTTGCGGCACTTTTACACATTGTAGCGAATTCGGGGGGCAACCACAGGAACTGCCGCGGCCGGGACGCGAACCCGTATCGCCCGCACCGCAGGAGGCATCGCTAACCGCTCGACTGAAGGGTCAGACCCGCCAGCCAGCGGCCAGCGTGTCTTCTTATCCATGCACGTTACAGTATAAACGAACGTCCATGACATCCCCGCCCTTACCAAGCGAGTTCACACAATGACTACTTAGCCCATCGCCGCCAGGTAAATCTCTGCATTTCGCAGTATACCGCAGTTTTAAAATCTGGTGTCTGGGTCTGGGGTGACTTTCCCGCGCTGCGTCGCCGCGCTGGCGCACCGGAAGTGACGCGCAACGATGCGTTTTGCGTCACCAGCAACGGTCGCTTTGCCGGAGCGGAGCTTCCGAACGGCAGCGTTGGCTTTGTGTCTGATTGGCTTGCTTTCGGCGTCGGAGAAAAGCTTCTGATGCGCCAAAGGACAAAGAAACTCGGCGTTCAGAGAGAGGACCAAGGTAAAAGAAAGAAAAGAAAGAAAGAAAGCGATCGGCGGCGAGGACGAACACGAATATCCATTGGTGTATCTTTTCCTCGTTGGAGAGCGCCGAAAGAAGAGAGGTAATTAATCTCGCCACCACAAGGGGGAGACAAACCCCCGCGCTGCGGGTTTAAAGTGTGGGCCGTCCGAGCGAGAGAAATGTCGTGCCAATCGCTGTTTCCGTCCGACCTTTGAATAAACTTCTCGCGAGTAATTAAACTTCGCCGAAATAATGGTGCGAATTAAGATGTTTCCATCTGATCCGTTTAAACGATTAAAACCGTGAATGTGGACCAACGTCATAAGTCCATACTTCCACACGGGATGCAGATAAGATGAAGACAGAGCTGACCATGTGATCAAATTCTATTTGCATTTCATTTTTGATTGGCAGATGTCTTTTTATGGCAACATTTCTTATGTATCCAACCAAATAAATAGTGTATCCACCTCAAGCAAGAGCGAACATTTTTGATATGAATTTTGGGGGATTTTAATCGACGTTTCCTATTTCCATCAAGATTGATTTTTTTTTTTAAAAACTCAAAATGAAAACATTTTGATACTTGGATACAAATGTAGTTAATGCTTGATTAAAGCAGGGCGAGGTTCAGCTGTATAAAAGAGGGGGGGAGGGGGGGCTGAAAAAAAGATGCAAGAAGCCAAAAGTAGCCAGAAGTAAAGAGGAGACAGCTGCACACTTTTATCATTGCGAAACTTAAATGCCTGATGTATTATTGATTCTCTGCTTAGCCCTTTAAAAACCTTGAACTGACTTGGTTCCCCCTGTACTTATTAATTAACGTAATGCCTTAAAGCTGCTGCGAGGACTGTTGGGTTCTTGTCGGTTTTGCGCGCCCTTGTGGACAATAGCGGTAGTGTTTTGCATAAGCGTCGCTTCCTGTCGCAAAGATCTCCGTTTACCCTCTGGTAGCTTGTGCGTTTGCTTTCAATAGAATAGAGAGATGAGAGAGAGAGAGAGATGAGAGATGAGAGATGAGAGAGAGAAATGAGAGAGAGATGAGAGAGAGAGATGAGAGAGATGAGAGATGAGATGAGAGAGATGAGAGAGAGAGAAAGAGAGAGAGAGAGAGAGAGAGAGAGATGAGAGAGAGAAATGAGAGAGAGATGAGAGCGAGAGAGAGATGAGAGAGAGATGAGAGATATGAGAGAGAGAGAGAGAGAGAGAGAGATGAGAGCGAGAAAGAGATGAGAGAGACAGAGAGAGATGAGAGAGACAGAGAGAGAGATGAGAGAGAGAGATAGAAAGATTAGAGAGACAGAGAGAGAGAGATGAGAGAGATGAGATGAGAGAGATGAGAGATGTAGCAGTGTTTTTTGGGGGGGGGCGCTATTTACCAGATATACAACAACGAGGTAATGTGTCTGTAACTGTGGCTACGTAGCCCGTCTGTGTGCCGTAAATCGTTCCATCAGCTTTGGCGCGGAACGCGACCCCGCGTTCGGGGTCATTAAGGTATCGCGATATCCGGTCTCCTCGCCGACGGCTTCGTCTTTGTGACGTCAGTCACGCGGAGGCGTCGACGTTAAACGGAGACCGGTCGCGGCGGCTTTAACGGACGGTAAATTCGCAGTAAACCTTTCCCGGCCAGAGCCGCGTGTGTGGAAACAGGCCTGACGGGAGCCATTGTTTTGACTGAGTCTCATTTCAACTCCGCAGGATTTCCTGCGATCTCCCAGAGATCCGGTTGGTCGAGGAGCAAGAGAGAGAGGCGGCCTAACGAGCTGCCTTCTCCGGCTTGGGGGGACGAGACGTTCACTCACTCTAACTCCCCCCCCCTCTGCTGGGACGGGGGGGGGGATGCTGGGGAGGGGGAGGGGGGCTGCTGTCGACCTGTGGTTTGGGCTGAACGCGGTGCAACGGCGAGCGAGCAGCCAGTCTCCTCCTCCTCTTCCTCCTCCTCCTCTTCCTCCTCTTCCTCTTCCCACGATGACTCGCCAGGACAGAGCCGAGGTGAGCTCGAACTCCCCGCTTCTCATTCACTCGCCAGGGGGCAGAAGGTTTTTACAAGCCTCCAAAATGGGTAGCACACGGGGTCTCCTTGCTCATAGTAGAGGATTAAAAAGTTGGAATTATGAAATCCGGCCCCCCCCCCCCAAAAAAAAATCAAATGAATGAGGCAACAGCTAGTTGGGCGCATCCCTTGTGCGGGTTAAGCGGCTGTGCAGGAGGGGAGACGGCGTGCAAGCTGTAAATCAGCCGAGTCTGCAGATGCGTCTCGGCACATTGCGAGGGCCCCGGCCTCGTTTCTCCAATATCAGATGTCAGTTATCAAATCTGCATTTATGTACAGGAAATAGCGGAGACGGTATTTACACAACAGCCACCCCCCCTCCACATTCATTACCATAAAATCAGGTGCACAGGCCGCAGGAAACGTGATCCCTCTGCGCCGTCCCTCTCGGCGCCTGACAATAGATCACTCTTTTCCTTTAGGGCGTTCCCCTCCTTTTCCCATCTCTCCTTCTCCTCCCCCCCCCCCCCTTTGTCCCTTGTTTGACAGGTTAAGGAGGAAAAGGTGTGTGTGGGGCGGTTTGTGTTTATGTGTTTTAAGAAGAGGGAGGAGGGAGGGGGGGATATCCACAGGTCTCTTCTGGACACTTGTTTTTCTTTCCTTCGCCGAGCATCTCTGGATCTCATCAGGCGCTCGCATTTCAAACAAGCACAGCTAACAGAGAAAAACACACACGAGATTTTACATGCGCGGCAATTTCCTTTGATAAGCAATCAGTGTCTGGTAGAAGTATTGCGGGGTCAGACGTCGCTCCAGAGCAGATCTGCTCCCAAATGCGAAACCGTCTTTTCATCGTGACAGTAAAAACACAAAGGGGAGAGAGAGGGGGAGAGAGATGCCCTACATCCCCCCCGTTACACTTATACACGCACACACATGCACACACGTGTTGCTCGTGACATCGAAGCTCACGAGTTCCCTGAGCTGAGGTAGGGTTTGATGCCCGTCGACTCTCCTCATACAGACGAGGTGTCATCTCGTCGTCTCATTTCATCCGAATGCAAGTGCAGCAAAATGCAGATTAAGAAAGACATAAACAAGTCCTAATCCCACATGGTCTAGATTTCCCCTGTCGGTGACGATGTTCTAGATCTGACTATATGTATATATGTGTATGTGTGTGGCTGTGTGTGCCAGTGTGAGCATGTCTATTCTTGTGCATAGATAAAAATGCATGTCAGAGGAAGTGTGTGGCGTCTATAGACGCACACTTCACGCCACTTAAGTGTCATCCAGTTTAGAGTAGCAACGTAATGAATGGCTCAGGACATGTGCCCTTTCACCTTTGACCTCAACTTTGACATTGACAATCAATATAAGATACACATATATTGTAGGGCACAGTAGCCCCCAGAGAATTGTATATATATATATATATGTAATTCCAGACACTGCATGTTTAGTATATACTGGATAAAGGAGAAACTGAACTGAATCCAACTGCAATTTTGATGACATTTCATTTGGCTCATTTTAAGGTTTGGACGTTGTACGGGTTTCGTGGTTGGCCCCGCCGCATGGTATGTGAAATGGCTGTCGACCCGGCGGCGCACGAAGCCCGGTCAGAACCCACAGCAGAGTGTAACAAACGCAGGACTGCCAGTCTGACAGGGAGGCAGTTAGTTTCCTTTAAATCCCCGTAAGGTCGTCGTCGTGACGGTTGGGAAGTTTTACATCAGAAAGCAGCGACGCTTCAGATGCGAGGATGGACCGACCCTGATACCACACGCAGGTGATGCCAATTCGTCTCCTCCTCCTCCTCCTCCTCCTCTTCCTCCTCCACCTCCTCCTCCTCTTCCGCCTGTGACACAGAGTGGATTTATGTGTAGCGCTGCCCGGCAGACCCCCCTACTGTACCCTCCCCGCAGAGCCTGTCACCCGGGCTGATGTATCCCCCCCCACACCCCCACCCACCCACCCCCTCTCCCCGGCCAAGCTTTATGATGGAAACTGATACAAACGCTCTGATAGGGTTTCGGGATAAATTATTCACGCTTCCAATGCTCTCTGCTGCTGTTTCGGCACAGGTTCTTAGAGGACGTCCATTTTACAAATGGCCCTTTTTTTAGACCTCATCCTTTTAATTGATCTACCCCCCCCCCCAACACACACACACGCACACTTCTGGTGCAAGGACAATATATGTGTGATTGATAGAGATAGAGGGAAGGGAGCACATGGGCAAAAGTTCACAGCCGAGCGCACAACACTCGGGGCTTGGCTGGTGTGTGTTGTGCGGGGTGCTGGCGGCCTGTTCTGCAGGGCATTAGGTGCCTTAGGATTTACTGCCTGGTATATGAAATGGCTGTCCATTGGTCACTGTGGCGGCACATCCACAGATCGCCGGCCTAATGCCTCTACCATCTGGCAGAATAGGCCTTTAATTGAAAAGAATTTCAGGACTGAAGGGGAAGAGTTGGACAAAGTCTCCCGGTCCCCCAAGAGAGAGAAGTAATGAAAAGAAAATAACTTCACTCCTCTTTAGTGCCTATGGAAGCCATAAAGAATAACAGGACATGGTGATATAACAGACACACTGCCGTAG